>NC_090372.1:178156015-178262350 GCF_036365525.1 Heterodontus francisci | reverse complement strand
ATCCCTCGCAGGTGAGGATAATTGTCTACCCTGAGACGAAGATGGCTGGTGAGGCCGATTCAGAATCTACAGACTTTAAGGCACGAGGGATGTCTGGTCATGTATTTTTCGTTCGGGTCATGACTTGTTCTTTCCGCCACTCTCACTTTTCCTCTTCATTTTGTTGTTGTTGGGTCTCAAACTGCTGGGATCCTTCCCACAGACTCTGCCGCCATCTGGTTCAGTCCAGGGCGATGGTCTCCCAGGAGTTGATGTCAATGTTGCATTTCTTCATGTTGGCTTTCAGCACATCCTCAAAGCACTTCTTTTGTGCCCCTTTGGTACGTGTGCCCTACCTGACCTGGGAGCCTGGTCCTGACATCCGAACTCTCTGATCAACTCAACGAGACTGATGGCAGATAATCATAGCCTCGATGCTTGTGGTTCCTGCTTATATGAGGACACTGATATTGGTGCACCTGTGTGGATCTTCCGCAGTTAGTGTTGATGAAATGACTCCTGTGCTTTGAGGTGCCTCCTTTATGTTGTCCATGTTTCAGCTCCGTACGGTGAGGTAGGATCACAACCACGTGGTAGACCATGAGCTTGGTTTCAGTTTTGATGTTGCAACCTTCAAACACTCACTCCCTCAGGTGGCCAAAGGCTACACCAGCAGAATTCAGGCAATGCTGATTTCTTAGTTAATATCAGCCTTCTGTGAAAGATAACTTCCAAGATACTCTAAGTGTTCCACATTTTCCAGGCACTCATCATGAATCCTAATTAATGGGTGTGCATTTGGAGCTTACGGATGGAGGACTTTGGTCTTCTGATTGTTGAGTGCAAATCCCATCTTCTCATATCCCTCAGTAAATAGGCTGACTATTCTCTGAAGATCAGTTTCCGACACAGCACTTACTGCAGCGTCATCAGCATTTTGGAGCTCAATGACTGAAGTCTAGGTGATCTTAAGTTTTGATTGGAGTCACCCGAGATTAAATAGTTTACCGTCCATTCAATAAATAAGCTGCACTCCAGCAGAGAGCTCATCTCCAGTCAGACAGAGCATAGCTGCTCGGAAGATTGAAAGAGAGATCTGGGATGATGACAACCTTTTTTAACTCCTGTCTTAACTTCCAAAGGGTCTGTAATGGATCATTTGCTAAGGATATCATGAAGCAGAGCAAAGGATGGTGACAAATTTTGGAGGACATCCATCCTTCAACAGAATCTTCCAAAGTGCCTCACGATTTACAGATTCAAAGGTCTTTGTCAAATCAAAAAGTGCTCTGTCGAGAGATTGATGTTGGTCGTGACATTTTTCTTGTAGTTAGCGAGCTGTGAAAAACATGTCGGCAGTGCCTCTTGATGGCCGAAACCCACATTGAGATTCTGGGAGCAGTTATTCAGCAAGTGTAATGAGTTAGTTCATAAGGGTTCTGGTAATGATCTTTCCTGCAATGGAGAGCAGGGATATGCCTGTGTAATTTCCACAGTTGGATTTGTTCCCTCTCTTGAAGATTAATCATAGCATCCTTGAGATCATTTGGGACTTCCTCTTCATTCCAGATCTGTAGGATGAGGACGTGGAGCTGTAATGTTAGTTCCTCTCCTCTGTGATTAACGATTTCAGCGGGTTTCTATCACCTCCTGCAGCTTTGTTGTTCTTGATTTGGGAGGTGGCTCTCACAACCTCCATAGGCATTTACGGAGCTCCAGCCCGTCTCTTACTGGATGTTGTGGGATGGAGCTGAAAACCCTCTCGTGAACAATGGATTCTTGAATACTTGTATGCGCGACGTCATACGTGCAGGTTACAGACAAAGCTCTAACAATCAGGCAATTAACAGGAGAAGGTAGATCCATGAAGATGTCAATCCCATGATGGAACTCGACATGAGCATAAGCGACATGGCTGAAGTGATTTCAAGCATTTTCAGCCAGAAGTGCCGAGTGCATGACCCCACTCTGCCTTCTCCTGAGGCCTTCACCATCAGTGCCAGAGTTTACAGCCAATTATATTTAGTTCACGTTCCAGTACAGCATTTTACAGTATTCAACAATGTGGCATTGTATGGATAGAGCACACCCCCAGCAAATAAACATGACAAAGCAAACCCAGTCAACAAATGCACGGTCAGTCTCCTTACAATCATAAAGTAAAATGATGGGAAAAGTCACCAACAGTAGCATCAAGCAACACCTGTTCACCAATAACCTGTTCATTTATGCTCAATTTGGGTTCCACCAGAATCACTCTGCTTCAGAGCTCATCACAGGCTTTGACCCGCACTTGGAAGCAAGAGTTGAATATTGCAAAAGGAAGGAGATTAGGTGCCCTCAACAGCAAGGCAGCATTCGACTGCCAAAGAGCTCAGCAAAACTGAAATCAATGGTGGTCAAAGAAAAACACAGGAACTTGAGTAGGGCATTCAGCCTTCAAGCTTGTTCTGGCATTCATTGAAATCAAGGCTGATTTGTATCCTAACTCCATCCATCTGCCTTGGCTCCTTATCCTTTAATTCTCCTGGCTAGCAAAAATCTAGCAAGCTCAGATTTAAAATTATTCATCAGCTTTGCAATTCAACTTCATTTTATTTAATGGAACTGTCAGATGAATAACTTTCTCATTGCAGAGGATTTTTAAGTTTTATTATTTTAAATGCAAAGGACATTGTAACAACTGTACTCCATGAATTGTTTCTCACTTGCCTCACACTAACTGAAATCAAATAACTTTATTGAGTTTTATGCCTAAGAATAGTTTGTTTAAAAGGTAATGATAATACCACGTGCTCCAATTCAGCAATCACGAAAGAGAAAAAAAGTTGTATTTCGCAGAGCTACCACATTTAGGCTGGATTTTACCAGCCCCTCGAAGCCACGGGGGCCGGTTAAATGCTGCTGGGAGAGGCCCGCCACAACCTGTGGACGGTGAGAAGGGCCCGCTGCATATTACATAGCGGCGGCGGGACCTTGGCCATCACATGCTGTCCCGTTCATGATCTGAAAAGCCATCAGATCCGCACTCTGCATTACGGAAGGGAGGTGGGGGGGGGGGATATGCAGGGGTCTAACTCTGAATTCTGAAAGGAGAGGAAGGAGGGGGGATACACAGGGATCGAAACTCAGCATTCTTAAAGGGAGGAGGGAGCGGGGATATGCATGTGTCTAACTCTGCATTCTTAAAGGGTCTAGGATTACTGGAGGGAAAACTGTGCTGGCATGAAGGAGGTACCGTGTACCATCCCTCCGTTAACAGTGTACGCTCTGTGTTTGCGAGGGGGCAATGGCACACTAGGCACCCTGTGTGTGGGGAGGGTGCCAGAAAGGGCAGGGGCATTAACGTCTTATGGATGGTAGGGGGCAATTGATTCAGCTGGTAGGATCTAGATGTGGTCATGCTGCGCCACTGAGTGTTGGCCAAGATGGGCAATGCCATGGCATGCTACATAGTTGATCCAAGAAAGCAGTTGATGTACCCGTCAACACCAATCCATGCGCTGTCAGCAACCTTCGAATACATGCAGGGTCTCAACTTTATTCATCACATGGAAATAGGTACGGCTCATCCTACATTGTGCGATCCACGTAGATGCCTCCGGTCATGAGCAGCAGCCCAAGGGGAGCTCGCCATTACGGTTGCCTTGCATCTACAGGCCCCACATGACATGCCAATCGGATGTCAGACCACCAGTGTCAGAGGAGATTGCGCATACAGAGAGGGTGGCGACATCTCTGTGCCCTGCTCAAGGATGCTCCGTGGACATCCCATGCCTTTGTTCCAGAGTGGCAGCGGTTCTCAAGCCTGACGCCTCTGCAGCCTTTTAGGGGCTCACCAGAGACCTTAGTGGGGTCACACAGTCAACAGTGCACTAATGCTTCAGGGAGTAACCAATAACCTGAACCAGATGACCAGTGAGGATGTCCACTTCAGGATGGACTCTCACAGCCAGGCCCAGGAGGGCCATTGGTTCCGGCACCATTGCCGGAGAACAACAGGTTATAATGTTCATAGACTGCACTCATGTGGCCATCAGGCCTACTGCCAGTCTACCACAGCAGACATCACCATTAAAGGAACCCTGTCAATTCAGGTGAAGCTGGTATGTGAACACCGCAGATGCTTGCAGCAAATGTGTGACCACTTCTCAGGCAGCTACCATGACACCTGGGTCTTGCGCCAGTCCCGCTGCCAGCGCTGTTCACTGAACTGGCTCAGATGGAGGGGTGGCTTCTTGCAGATAAGGGCTATCCTTTGCAGACATGGCTCCCGACACCAGTGAGAGACTCCACCATTACTGAAAAGGAAAGATACAATGCCAGCCACTGAGCTACATGAGCCACCACTGAGCAGGAGATCGGCATGCTGAAAGAGCACGTCCAATGCCTGGATGGATAGGGTGATGCCCTGTACGATGAGCCGAAAAGCAAGATCCTTTCTTTGCTGTTCTGCACAACTATGCACCCAATAGGGGGCAGGCCTGGAATGATGAGGAGAGACGTCAACAGGATTCCTCCTCGGACTATGAGGACGCTGAGGACCTACAACATGAAAGATGCATGGGAGGGCAGATGGCACCCAGGCTCTGCACGCAGTGCCAGTAGTGAACTAGGGACGTACGTTAGTGGCTTATCAGACAAAGGCTGGCTGCTCCATAGGAACCGACACGAGCTCTGCAAGCCACACATCGTCCTCGCTCACCTGCTGTGCACCAGTCTACATCTGCAGCATCCCTGTGTAAACCAGTAGAGGCAGCAGCTGACTGCGCCAGTGTCCAAGCCACTTAGTCCGTGGAGACTCTCACGAGTAATGGTGGCATGGCAATGCTGTTATTGCATATGTTGGCTCTCCTGAAGGGCCAACGGTGCAAAGGGATGAGACATTGGCGCTACATGCTGGCAATTTGTGTCAGTGTGTTCTCTGTAAACCTCCTATGCCTTTTATGGTCTATTCAAGTCCATGTCCCGGAATGTGCAAAATTAAGATTATTCTCCCAGATGCAGCACACCCACAAGGAGGAATGTTACACTTGAGTGGGAGTAGAGGATCGCAACTTCACAAGACACTGCAACACATCAGGGTAAGTATGTGTCAGCAAAGTGGAAAGTGCTGGGGTAACTCATCAGGTCAGGCAGCATTTGTGGAGAGAGAAGCAGAGTTCACTTTCAGGTCTGTGAACTTGGACAAGTTAACTCTGCTTCTCTCTCCACAGATGCTGCCTGACATGCTGGATTTCTGCAGGACTTTCTGCTGTGCTGCCAGATTGACAGCAACCCCACTCTTCAGCAGTGAGTTAAGTATTTCTTTGACAGCTGTCAGGAAACAGGTGCTGGGGCGCTTAAACTAGGGCCCCAGCAGCTGCTGCACAGCTATCAGAATCTCTCTCACTGCGCCGAATGTCCCGCCTTTCCCCACATAATATGGGGAGGGTGGCTCGGCACCGTGATTCTAATGAGCCCCTGCGATTAATATCACGGGGGCTCGGCGGTAGCCGACGAATGCGGGTGCACCGAGTTAAAAGGGTGCCGCCGGCAATAAAATTCAGCCCTTCGTTACAAACTTTCTGTACAGCTGCTGAAAGAAGCCTAGTCAACTATTAAAAGATTAGGTCATAGCACCGAGATAAAACTTGAGTGAGCTTAGGTGTATTTTGTGATGAAACATCGTAAATGAAGATAGCTGCCAGCCAAGATTGTTAGGCCAACTCAAACCAATTTTATACAGCCATGTGTTTTGATAGTCTACAACTTGGATACATAACTGAAATTCGATGAAGAAAATACTTTGAGTAGGGCAAAATTCGTCAAGCAACAAAATACATAGCAAAGACAAAGCGGACATATTCCCAAACTCCAAAATGTCAACTTCCTTAAAGCAGCTCCCAATAAGGATTAAATCAACTATTTCAAAACAAAAAACAGCTCTGCACTTACTTGCTTTTCCGCATGATCAGCTGGCCAACCTTGAACGTGTTTTATAAGGTTTTCATTGAAGTGCGCTGCTAGTGTCGGCGTCAATGAACACGAGGAGCGTGCAGGCGTGGTTGATGATACTGAAGATGCACTGTTACTTGCAATGTGATTTGGACTTGGCGATGGACTTCGCTGGTTGCTGTAAAAGTTTAAATAGTTACATTTCACACAAATTTTCTCGACCTTTCAAAAATGCATTTGATAGCACTGAAATAAGAAAACATTTTCCTTGGAGCCAAGGACCTCAATTTGCAGCCGCTAACTTTAGTCATTCTTAACTTTTCAATTGAAAGCAAAGTGTATTTTTTTTCTTTAAAAAATAACATTATAGCAATATAAGTGAGCAGATTTAGCCGATGACAGAAAATATTTTGCATCTTGGAAATTGCAGAAGAATGTAAATTAAACATCAAATGTCAGCCATAGCTCAGTAGTAGCACACTTGCCTTCAAATCAAAATGTCATGGGATTTATGTCCCACTTCGGGGACTTGAGCACATAATCTAGGTTGACACTTCAGTACAGTACTGAGAGTGCGCTGCACTACTGGAGGAGCCATGTTTTGGATCAGACGTTACACCAAGGCCCCATCTGCCCTCTCAGGTGGACATAAAAGATCAAGGGAGGTTCTTCCTGTTGTCCTGGCCAATATTTATCCTTCAACACCAAAAAAAGTATCTGGTCATTATCACATTGCTGGTTGTGGGACCTTTGTGTGCAAAGGTTGTGTTTCCTGCAGTACACCTCCTAACAGTACTTAATTGGCTGTAATGCATTTTGGGATGCTGAGGTCTTGAAAGGTGCTATACAAATGCAAGTCTCTCTTTCTCATAAATTACCTTACAAAGTGAAGATTTGGTTCATCTATTCTCATGTCTTCAGGTCAACTAACATGAACCTGCATTCATGAATTTTCAAACAGCCAGAGATGTTTTCTTAAAAAAGATGTTGCTTAGTCTAATTTTCTCAGGGATTTCATTCACCCTTCTACCCCACCCTACCCTTTACATAGACCACTTAACATGTGGTTCTCTCTCCGTCCCCCCCAATTGCAGTATTATTAATTTTGAATCTTTTAAAATGAAGGCCGGGAATTTACCCGAGGCAGACAGATGTCCACCGACTGAGAAGGCAGTGGCGAACCCGCTTCCGCTTGGCCTGGAGATCCGACCCATATTTTGCGGGTCCCCGGGCTTTAATTGGCTTGAGGCGGGACTTCCACCCGTTTGAGGTAGAAAGTCCCGCCGAATAACTGTCTCAGCAGCGCCACCAGCAGTGGTGGCCACTGCTGGGACTACACAGCCTACAGAAGATATCAGGGAGTTCTGGAAGGCAGGTAAGTTTCTGATGCCTCGCCGGGGTGATTGATTGCGGGGGTGCGCTTTGGGGGTGGTTGGGTTATCGGAAGCAGCCCTCCGTTGAGCACAGGGTGCCCGATCATGAGGGCACCCTCCCCCAGGACGTCAGAGAGCCGCCTGCTTTGAACAGGCTGCTTTTCTCAGGTCTGGACGCCCGACCAGTCACGGATAAAATCCCAGTGGAGACAGGCAAAGGCCCTTACGTGGCCACTTGAGAGCCTTGATTGGCCTGGGCCGGGCGGGCCGTTTTTAGCCGCCGCCACCCTGCGTAAAGGCGGCAGAGGCAGGAGCAGGTCGGGGAGGGCCCCCCCGAGCCTCATGCTCCATTTTATGCCCGCCACTCCCACCCCCAACCACCTTCCCCCTCTTTTGGGGGGGGGGGGGGGGGGGGGGCCCATAAAATTCCAGCCAAAGTCTCAGTTTCTGATCATGCTTGCCTTTACAAACCCCTGATTGCTGCTGCCATCATCTAGGGGCAAATCCAATAAACATTTCTCGCAATTACTTCTGCAATACAACTTTTGGGTCCAGCAATATACTTATTCATACTTTTATTACTCCATCCTTCATCTGAATCTACAATATTTTACAAATACAAAAAATCCATTTCACATTTAGAAAATGTTTGTTCCAAATACTGGCATAAAAAATAAGAATTAGTAAGCAGCATTTAATGCAAAGCAAACATATGTCAGATAACCAATCATCTGCCACTTAATGTTTAATTTGCAGTAAAACATTATTAATTAACCCTGAATGTGACTAAGTAGATGAATATTCTTGAAACTGGTTAATGGTACCCAGAGGCACTGAACTGCAGCACTGTAAATGCCATCCTGTCTGATATTAAATAACTTCTGGCTCAGTACTACCCCAGGCAGTGTATAAAACTGACTACAGTTTGCCAGCATGTTGTGTTACTATTGAGATAGTTAAGAATCCACTGAAGACACAGTCAACTTGGAATTAAAACATTGTTTTAACAAGCTCACAGTACTGATAGTCAATGCAGTTATCCTTGCATAATGAAAATATGAACAGCCCAAGCAGAACTTAATGCAAAATAAAAGCAAAATACTGCGGATGCTGGAAATCTGAAATAAAAAGAAATGTTGCACTGTAATTTCCTCAAACCAATTAAAGCCTGGAGACCCGCAAAATATGGGTCGGATCCTCAGGCCAGGCGGAAGCGGGTTCGCCACTGCCTTCTCAGTCGGTGGACATCTCCTGTCTGCCTCGGGTAAATTCCCGGCCTTCATTTTAAAAGATTCAAAGAACTTAATGCACATCACCAATAATAGGAATACAGACCCACAAGCGCACACATCCAGCAAGAACCTTGCACATTGCTCAGATCAGCACACCAACTTTGACCATCAACAGGGACACCAGACACGAACTCCACAAAAAAAATCAAGCAGAAGCCAAACTTCTAAAGGCTTACATTTAAAATGCTAATGGTAGTACATAGCCCTACATCTGCACTAAAATGTAATGCTTGCTGACAGTTTCTCAATTATATATTTGGCATATTTCGATTTCCAATCAACACACACATATACCTCCAGCTTCATTGCTGGAGATGTGAAATAACAGTCACTGTACAGAAACTGGGTAGAGCTAGAATTTTTTTTAAATATACGGATGGCAGCAAAACTTGCATTTATACAGAACCTGCAATGCAGTCGAACAGCCCAAGGTGCATCACAGGAGCATAATCAGATCAAGTCGTATATGATGATATTAGGACAGATTACCAATAACTTAAAAGAAACTTGTGTTTTATTGTGAACAGCCCAGCCTGCTCCTGCAGTTTTTCAAAGATGCCAAGAATCTATTAGAAAGGATCTAATTACTGGACACTTAGAAAATAATGGCAGAATTGGGCAAAGTCAACATGGATTTATGGAAGGGAAACCTGTTGGAGTTTTTTGAGGATGTAACTAGCAGAATAGATAAGGGGAACCAATGGATGCGGTGTATTTGAATTTTCTGAAGGCTTTCCATAAGGTCCCACAGAGGTTAGTAAACAAGATTAGAGCACATGGGATTTGGGGGTAATATGGATTGAGAATTGGTTAACAGACAGAAAACAGAGCATAGGAATAAATGGGTCATTCTCAGGCTCGCAGGCAGTGACTAGTGGGGTAACGCAAAGATCAGTGCTTGGGCCCAAACTATTCACAACCTATATAAATGATCTGGATGTGGGGACCAAATGTATTATTTCCAAGTTTGCTGATGACACAAAACTAGGTGGGAATGTGAGTTGCAAGGAGGATGCAAAGAGGCTTCGGGGGATTTAGACAGGCTAAGTGAGTGGGCAAGAACATGGCAGACGGAATATAATGTGAAATTATCCACTTTGCTAAAAGAAACAGAAATGCAGAGTATATCTTAAATGGAGAGATTGGAAAGTGTTGATGTCAAAAGGGACCTAGGTATCCTTATTCCTAATCACTGAAAGCGAACATGCAGGTGCAGCAAGCAATTAGGAAGACAAATGGTATGTTGGCCTTTATTGCAAGAGGATTTGAGTACAGGAGTAAAGAAAACTTGCTGCGGTTGAATAGAGCCTTGGTGAGAGAGCACCTGGAGAAAAGTGTTCAGTTTTGGTCTCCTTATCTAAGGAAGGATGTATTTGCCACAGAGGGAATGCAACGAAGGTTCACAAGACTAATCCCTGGATTGGCAGGATTGTCCTATGCGGAGAGATTGAGGAAACTGGGCCTGTATTCTCTAGATTTTTGAAGGAGGAGAGGTGATCTTATTGAAGCATATTATTGAAGCATACAAAGTTCTTTGAGGGCTGAACAAGGTAGACGCAGAAAGGATGTATCCCCTGGCTGGGGGCGGTGGGGGTGCCGAGAACCAGGGACACAGTCTCAAAATAAGAGGTAGGCCATTTAGGACTGAGAGGAGAAGGAATTTCTTCAGAGGGTGGTGAATCTGTGGAATTCTCTACCCCAGAGAGCTGTGGCAGCTCAGTCGTTGAGTATATTTAAGACAGAGATCGATAGATTTTATTTATTTAGAGATACAGCACTGAAACAGGCCCTTCAGCCCACCGAGTCTGTGCTGACCAACAACCACCCATTTATACTAACCCTACAGTAATCCCATATTCCCTATCACCTACCTACACTGGGGGAAATTTATAATGGCCAATTTACCTATCAACCTGCAAGTCTTTGGCAGTGGGAGGAAACCAGAGCACCCGGCGGAAACCCACGCGGTCACAGGGAGAACGTGCAAACTCCGCACAGGCAGTACCCAGAATCGAACCCGGGTCCCTGGAGCTGTGGGGCTGCGGTGCTAACCACTTCGCCGCCCTATTCTAACTATTAAAGATATCAAGGGACTTGGGGATAGTGCAGGAACATGGCTTTGCGGCAGATCAGCCATGATCTAGTTGAATGGCAGTTGAGGGGCCGAATGGCTGACCCCTGCTCCTATGTTCCGAACATGCACAGAAGCTCCAGTGTGATGTGGACAGGTTGAGTGAGTGGGCAAATACACGGCAGATGCAGTGTACTGTGAGGTTATCCACTTTGGTGGAAAAAACAGAAAGGCAAATTATCTGAACGGCAACAGATTGAGAAAGGGGGAGGTGCAGCGAGACCTGGGTGTCCTTGTGCACCAGTCGTTGAAAGCAAGCATGCAGGTACAGTAAGCAGTTAAGAAGGCAAACGGTATGTTGGCCTTCATAGTGATCGGATTTGAGTACAGGAGCAAGGATGTCTTGCTGCAATTATACAAGGCATGGTGAGACCACATCTGGAGTACTGTGTGCAGTTTTGGTCTCCTTATCTGAGGAAGGATGTTCTTGCTATGGAGGGCAGACAAGGTTCACCAGACTGATTCCTGGGATGGCAGGACTAACATATAGGAGAGAGATTGGGTTGATTAGGCTTGTATTCACTACAGTTAAGAAGAATGAGAGGGGATCTCATAGAAACCTACAAAATTCTAACAGGACTGGACAGACTAAATGCAGCAAGGATGTTCCCGATGGCAGGAGAGTCCAGGACCAGGGGTCACAGTCTAAGGATAAGGGGTAAGTCATTTAGGACTGAGATGAGGAGAGATTTCTTCACCCAGAGAGTGACAAACTTATTTTTTTATTTTTTTTTATTTTAGAGATACAGCACTGAAACAGGCCCTTCGGCCCACCGAGTCTGTGCCGACCATCAACCACCCATTTATACTAATCCTATATCCCTACCACATCCCCACCTGTCCCTATATTTCCCTACCACCTACCTATACTAGGGGCAATTTATAATGGCCAATTTACCTATCAGCTGCAAGTCTTTGGCATGTGGGAGGAAACCGGAGCACCCGGAGGAAACCCACGCAGACACAGGGAGAAACTTGCAAACTCCACACAGTGCAGTACCCAGAATTGAACCCGGGTCGCTGGAGCTGTGAGGCTGCGGTGCTAACCACTGCGCCACCCTTGTGGAATTCTTGTGGAATTCTCTACCAGTTGAGGCCAAATCATTAAGAATATTCAAGAAAGAGTTCGATATAGTTCTTAGAGCTAATGGGATCAAGGGATACGGGGAGAAAGCGGGAACAGGTTACTGAGTTTGGATGGTCAGCCATGATCGTACCGAATGGTGGAGCAGGCTCAAAGGGCTTACTCCTGCTCCTATTTTTCTATGTTTCTATAAACATTTTAAACCCTGTATTCATTCTATACACAGAAAAAAAGATAAGACAGGTATTTAAATGGGTTAGCAATATTAATCCTATTGGTCATAGAGTCAGAGTTATACAGCACAGAACAGGCCCTTCGGCCCATCGTGCTACTCTACACAATGGCAATTGTCTTTACTCTGCAGCAGCAGTACTGTCAAGCCATTCTTGGTGCTGAACACTGAAGTTTCCAATGATTCAAATGGTTCATCAACAGATCATGACAGTGAAATGCTGACTTGTTTCTATGGGTTTTTCAAATTATAAGTACTGACATAAAAGTGTTATCAAATCAAGAAAACAAAGCAGTTTTGTGAAAAGGAAATTCACTGTTGTTCCAAGTCTGGAACAATGAGAAAGAAAAGCATGAATTAGAGCATGAAGCTGACTGAGATTTTGTACATTGGGGTTACAGTACAGATGTGAGCAAAGGATTAAGTCAAACAATTAGATATTAAAGACTCCAGTCAAAGTCACACCCTTACATTTACCAGCAGATGGCAGTAAGCCACCTAATAATGCTCGTCTTTATAAAGCAATACTACTGCCTGCAAGTAGTATTTTGTCAAGCTGAAAGCCTCTGTGTAATGCTGTGGTTCTGGCTTAAGAGAAGCTAACAGTCAAAACAGTGTATCCGAAGTCATTTGGCCAGGCTTTGTCCCATTTACACTAATGTAATATGTGCAGAAACCAGCACTGCTGCTCTTGCTGACTTGCATTGCTACTAGCTATTAAATTAACTCTGTTTCCACTCTGGGACAAGCTGCTATTGAAGTTTTGAATGCAAGTTGAAGACCTTGTTATATGGGTCTTCGCCCATGTATTTTCCACTTAAAAATAACTGTAATCCATGTTCAAACACAATGAAGTTGCAAAGTCTCCAAAGTACGCATATTTTAAGCACAATGAATGCTCTCAGGTGCTAGAGTGTTCATATTTGAGAAATATGAAAAGTTTACATAGATCATCAGGTACATTTAAAGTGTATGTTTTGTACTTGAAAAAAGTGAATCATTCTCAGTACATGGGCCTCACCAGCAAGGTTATTACCCATCCCGAGTTGCCCTGAGAACGTAGTGGTGGGCCTTCTTCATGAACCGCTACAGTCCATTCTTTGCAGCAGTTTGATAAAACTGTTGACCCCTTCATAGGGCAATAAAGAGCCAAATATGTTGCTGTGAAACTGGTGTCACGTACAGGCCAGACCTTCCCTCCAGGACATTTGTGAACCAGTTGGACTTTTATGACAATTGGACATCTTCATGGTCCCTTCTAATACGAATACCAGCTTTTTATTTCCAGATTTTTAAGAACTGAATTTAAATCCTCAAACTGCTATGGTGGGATTTAAACTCTCAATTGTTGGATTATTAATTCAGGACTCTATTACTAGCCCAGTAATATAATTACTACACAACTAGACTAAAAGGAAGCAAGAGAGCAAAATAACAAGTCTCTTGGTATAAAACAGTTGCATTTATTTGTACAATTAAAATTAGGGTTTCAGAACAATGGGAAGCAGCTTTTATCGTAATTTTAGCCTTTAACCTGCAATTTCAATATTGCAAGAATAATCCCCGGTTCAAAATTCAATGATTTATATTCATCTGTGAAACAAAATCAATATTTTAATACATACCAAATTCCTACTACATCTGCTTCTCAACACCTTAATATTTCTAAAACCCATAGAAAATAACCTAACGAGGGACATCATTTGTTGAATTAAATCTTTTGTTATGCTAACAAAGGGATCAGTGAGGAAATATATGAAATGAACCGGAGGAATTATGATATGAGTTAACAAGTGAACTGAAACACAAGAAAATGGATACATTTGTGCCACAAAGTCTGTTGTAGACAGACTGACTCCACAGCCAAGACTAAAATAATAGGTGTAAAAATGCAGAAATCAACAAGCGCATGGGTAAGGCTTCCACTGCTATGTCCAGACTGGCCAAGAGAGTGTGGGAAAATGGCGCACTGACACGGAACACAAAAGTCCGAGTGTATCAGGACTGTGTCCTCAGTACCTTGCTCTATGGCAGCGAGGCCTGGACAATGTATGCCAGCCAAGAGCGACGTCTCAATTCATTCCATCTTCGCTGCCTCCGGAGAATACTTGACATTAGGTGGCAGGACTGTATCTCCAACACAGAAGTCCTCGAAGCGGCCAACATCCCCAGCTTGTACACATTACTGAGTCAGCGGCGCTTGAGATGGCTTGGCCATGTGAGCCGCATGGAAGATGGCAGGATCCCCAAAGACACATTGTACAGCGAGCTCGCCGCTGGTATCAGACCCACCGGCCGTCCATGTCTCCGCTATAAAGACGTCTGCAAACGCAACATGAAATCCTGTGACATTGATCACAAGTCGTGGGAGTCAGTTGCCAGCTTTCGCCAGAGCTGGTGGGCAGCCATAAAGACAGGGCTAAAATGTGGCGAGTCGAAGAGACTTAGTAGTTGGCAGGAAAAAAGACAGAGGCGCAAGGGGAGAGCCAACTGTGCAACAGCCCCGACAAACAAATTTCTCTGCAGCACCAGTGGAAGAGGCTGTCACTCTAGAATTGGCCTTTATAGCCACTCCAGGCGCTGCTTCACAAACCAGACCACCTCCAGGCACGTATCCATTGTCTCTCGAGATAAGGAGGCCCAAAAGAAAGTAGCACCTATTCATCAGGATGGACCACATTCAGACACCATCACAGAACAATGATTCCCATATCCTGGAACATTGTATGAGTCACCCCAGGGGAGAAAGAGTCCTTAGTCAACTGACCAACACCCAACCTGACCAGTTTCTACCTTAAAAAGGTACCTCAGAGAGGCAGAGAGAGACGAACAGCCTGAGAAGGTCTTTTCCAGCCGGAACAGCTGTGAGACAGTTCCAGTTCATCAGGAGCCCTGCTGACAACACCCTTTTTATTACTGCAGCAAAGAAATTGCAAGACGACTTTGGATCTCCCCCTTCTGCAAATGTGAACCAGAGATTTCCACCATCGACTTCAAATTAAGGCTCAACCACAAGGAGCCTGCAACACTTCATTTTTTTCAAGACAAAGAACTTTCAGGCCTGTACCGTTGAAAGATTTCCTCCCAAAATGCTTTTAAAGGTTTCTTAAAACAACTAACTGTTTTACAATTGGACTCTAGCTGCATGTTAACACTATGCACTATATTTTCTTGTGTGTTTGCGTGTGGGTAAATGCCTGAGTGGGTGAGGTCGCAAACATTTTTCGATTATTGTGGAAAATAAATATTTATCTTTCTTTTTAACCCATGAGAAAGCCTGTAGTCGGTCTATTTATTTGACCCCCAAAACACTGAGGGACGAAAACAGTACTTTTAAAAAAAATTATCTGCAGTCAGTTTAGAGGTGAAATGTGGAAGTCACCAATAGAACCTCCCATTAAAGGCCTGCTTGGGTCTGGAAAAAAAAACCCAACCCTAACCCGACAGAACCATATCGGACCAGAGACCGACCTGGCCAGAGTCCTTCCATTTTTTTCCGCGCTCGACCCGACCCGCACCCAACCCGGCCACCTGAATGTTTACTTTCTCCAGTTTTTAAAAAAAAAAGAGAGATACAGCACTGAAACAGGCCCTTCGGCCCACCGAGTCTGTGCCGACCAATAACCACCCATTTATACTAACCCTGCAGTAATCCCATATTCCCTACCACCTACCTACACGAGGGGCAAATTATAATGGCCAATTTACATATCAACCTGCAAGTCTTCAGCTGTGGGAGGAAACCGGAGCACCCGGCAAAAACCCTCACAGTCACAGGGAGAACTTGCAAACTCCGCACAGGCAGTACCCAGAATCGAACCCGGGTCCCTGGAGCTGTGAGGCTGCGGTGCTAACCACTGCGCCACTGTTGACAGCATTCATTTTACATCCATAGTGCACTCACTGTACTTACCACTTTTCGATGGATGGAATGGAAGGAAGCTGCAGCATTAGCGTGATGACATCACAGAGAAGCTCACTGCGCAGACTCAGTCTGTGAAGTCCGGATGTATGTTTCCCTCTTTGACATCCCGGACTGCCAGCTCAGGCAAGCTTTTCAAATTTTGACGCATACTTACTCAACATCCCTTTTCTTCCCAGCAGAGCAAAAGGTAGCACTGTGCGTGTCTGACCTGGACCGACTGCGGGACCCGGAAGAGTGACCCAACCTGAACCAGACAGGTCGTCGGGTCCCGTTCGGGTTTGGGTCGGGTAGCGGGCCTTTGCCTCCCATCTGTCCGTAACACTTTACTAATACAAGCTCATTGACTACTGTTACCTACTTCAAAAACAATTTTTCTGCTTCCCTCCACCCCTCCCAATATAGATTATATTATTCATTTTCAAACAAACACTAACCCAATTCTTGAAATGATAATGCAGTCTTCCATGTCCCTCAATACCCTTACCTAACAAAAATCAGTTGATCTCAGTCTTGAAAACTTCAAGTGACCTAACACCAACCTTTTTGAGGCACAGAATTCCAGCTTTCCACTATCCCTCATGTGAACAAGTGTTTTCGGATATCACTCCTAAATGGCCTAGCTCTAATTTTGTGATTTAAGTCTATAAGCCCTAATTTCACTAAATCTTTCCCACAATGTTGCCATGAACTTAATTTCTTAACTCAATGGGGTGTACATATGAACATACGAAATAGGAGGAGTAGGCCATTCGATCTTTTGAGCCTGCTCCACCATTTGATAAGATCATGGTTGATCTGATTGTAGCCTCAACTTTCCTGTCTACTCCTAATACTCTGACTCCCTTGTCAATCAAGAATCTATCTAACTCAACCTTAAAAAATATTCAATGACTCTGCTCCACTACTCTCTGGGGAAGAGAATTCCACAGCCAAACAACCCTCAGAGAAAAAAATTCTCCCCATCTCCATCTTAAATGGGAGATGTCTTATTTTTAAATTGTGTCCCCTAGCTCCAGTATCTCTCATGAGAAACATCCTTTCAGCATCCACCCCGTCAAGATCCCTCAGGATCTTGTATGTTTCAATAAGATCACCTCTCATTCTTCTAAACTTCAGTGGATACAGGTCCAACCTCTCCAAATTTTACTCATAAAGATAACCCCTTCATCCCAAGAACCAGTCGAGTGAACCTTCTCTGAACTACTTCTAATGCAATTATATCCTTTAAGTAAGGAGACCACAACTTTAAGAATTTAAGAAGGGAGGGAGAGAGAAAACAGGGAACTACAGACCTGTTAGCCTTACTTCAGTAGTTTGGAAAATATTAGAATCTATTCTAAAGGATGTGATAAATTGACACTTGGATAATAATGACCAGATTGAGCATAGTCAACATTGATTTCTGAATGGGAAATTAAATTTGATGAACCCGTTGGAGTATTTTTTGAGGATGTTGTTGACAGAATTGATAAAGGGGAGTTGGTGGACGTGGTCTACTTGGATTTTCAGAAGACTTTGATTAAGTCCCCCACAGAAGGTTGGTTAGCAAAATTAAAGCACATGGGATAGGAGGTAATACGGGCATGGATTAAGGTTTGGTTAACAAGCAGAAAACAGAGAGTAGGAATAAAGGAGTCAGTTCCGCATTGGCAGGGTGTGACGAGTGGGGTACTGCAAAGGTCAGTATTTGGGCCAAGCTGTTTACAATATATATCAATGATTTGGATCAGGGGACCAAATGCAATATTTCCAAGTTCATAGATGACAAAAAACTAGGTGGGAACGTATGTTGTGAGGAAGATGCAAAAGTGGCTTCAAGGGAATTTGGACAGACTTGGTGAGTGGGCAAGAACGTGGCAGATGGAATATAATGTGGAAAAATGTGAGGTTATCCATTCTGGTAGGAGGAACAGCTGTACACAGTATTTCTTAAATGGTAAAAGATTAGCAAGTGTAGATGTGCAAAGGGACCTGGGTGTCCTCGTCAATGTCACTGAAAGCTAACATGCAGGTACAACAAGCAATTAAGAAGGCTAATGGTATGATATCTGACAACGGGCCACAATTTGCGAATGAATGCTTCCGAGATTTTACAAAAGTATACATTAGCCATATCACTAGTGTGCCTAGGTACACGTTGAAGCAGACAGAGGTGTAATGACTGTGAAGGCTCCATTGAAAAAGAATGAAGATCTTTAATTAGCACTTCTAAGTTATCAATCAATACCACTTCAGAATGGTATAGCCCATGCGAACTGCCAATGGGAAAAAAGTTGAAGACCCAACTTACTACATTCCCAAGACACAAGTGAGTGAAAAAGAATTGGAAAAAGCGAGGGAGAGCATAGAAAGCAGTTGAATCAATCAGAAACTTATGACCGGTGTCACAGAACCAGAAACTTTTTCATCATCCTACCTGGGGTTTGGGTTCGAGACCAAAATCGGTACGAAGGAGTGACAGAACTATCACCACATCCACGATCATACATTGTCCAAAATGACCAAAGGATGATAAGAACAGAAGGCGGTGATACCAAAGAAGCAGCAAATACAAGAGGACCAATCATCTCAAGAAGTTGAAGCAACTAGGAAGACTAATGGTATGTTAGCATTATCGCAAGAGAATTTGAGTAAAAGAGTACTGAAGTCTTGCTTCAATTGTATAGAACCTTGGTTAAACCGCACCTGGAGTACTGTGTGCAGTTTTAGTCCCCTTACCTGAGGGAGGATATTATCGCCATACAAAGGACAAACAAGAGTGCAGGAACAGACCATTCAGCCCTCCAAGCCTGCGCCGATCTTGATGCCTGTCTTAACTAAAACCTTCTGCACTTCCGTATCCCTCTATTCCCTTCCTATTCATGTATTTGTCAAGATGCCTCTTAAACGTCGCTATCGTACCTGCTTCCACCACCTCCCCTGGCAGCAAGTTCCAGGCACTCACCACCCTCTGTGTAAAGAATGTGCCTTACACATCCCCTCTAAACTTTGCCCCTCACATCTTAAACCTATGTCCCCGAGTAACTGACTCTTCCACCCTGGGAAAAAGCTTCTGACTATCCACTCTGTCCATGCCGCTCATAACTTTGTAAACCTCTATCATGTCGCCCCTCCACCTCCGTCGTTCCAGTGAAAACAATCCGAGTTTATCCAACCTCTCCTCATAGCTAATACCCTCCAGGCCATGCAACATCCTGGTAAACCTCTTCTGTACCCTCTCCAAAGCCTCCACATCCTTCTAGTAGTGTGGGGACCTGAATTACACGCAATATTCTAAGCGTGGCCTAACTAAGGTTCTGTGCAGCTGCAGCATGACTTGCCAATTTTTATACTCTATGCCTCAACCGATGAAGACAAGCATACCGTATGCCTTCTTAACTACCTTATCCACCTGCGTTGCCACTTTCAGTGACCTGTGGACCTGAACGCCCAGATCTCTCTGCCTGTCAATACTCCTAAGGGTTCTGCCATTTACTGTATACTTCCCACCTGTATTAGATCTTCCAAAATGCATTACCTCACATTTGTCCGGATTAAACTCCATCTGCCATTTCTCCGCCCAAGTCTCCAACCGATCTACATCCTGCTGTATCCTCTGACAATCCTCATCACTATCCGCAACTCCACCAACTTTGTGTCGTCCGCAAACTCACTAATCACTCCAATAGAGGGAGTGCAACGAAGGTTAATCAGACTTGTTCCCGGGATGGCGGGGCTGTCCTATGAAGAGAGATTGGGGAAACTGGGCCTGTATCCTCTCGAGTTTCGAAGAATGAGAGGTGATCTCATTGAAACCTACAAAATACTAAAAAGGGATGGACAGAGTAGATGCACCTAAGATGTTTCCCCCGGTTGGGGAGTCGAGAACCAGGGGACACAAATTCCAAGGGGAAAAACCACTTAGGACAGAGATGAGGAGAAATTTCTTTACTCAGAGGGTTGTGAATCTTTGGAATTCTCTACCCCAGAGAGTTGCAGAAACTCAGTCATTGAGTATGTTTAAAGCAGAGATTGACAGATTGCTAATACCAATGACATAAAGGGATATGGGGACAGTGTGGGGAAAAAGGCATTGAAGTGGATGATCGGCCATGATCGTATTGAATGGCGGAGCAGGCTCGTTGGGCTGAATGGCCCACTTCTGCTCCTATGTTCCGACATACACAGAACTCCAGATGTGGTCTCACCGAAGGCCCTGTACAACTGTAGCAAAACTTCCTTACTTTGATATTCCATTCTCCTTGCAATAAATGACAACATTCCATTTGCCTTCCTAATCACTTGCTGTACCTGCATACTAACTTGTTGTGAATCATGTACCAAGACACCCAGATCCCTCTGTCCCGCAGAGTTCTGCAAATCTCTCTCCATTTAAACAATATACTGCTTTTCTATTCTTTCTACCAAAGTGGACAAGTTCATATTTTCCCACAATATACTCCATCTGCCAAATTTTTGCCCACTCACTTTACCTATCTAAATCTCTTTGCAGACTCCTCATATCCTCCTCACAACTTACTCTCCTACCTATGTGTGTCATCAGAAAACCACACATTCAGTCCCCTCATCTAAGTCTTTGATGTAGACTGCAAATAGTTGAGGCTCCAACACTGATTCGTGTGACACTCCACTAGCAACAGCTTGCCAACCTGAAAATATGTCCTTCAGGACTTGGCCAGCTCAGTGTGTCGTGGTGCGACCGAGCCACTCTTGGTGATGGGCCCACTTGATCGGCACACCATCCACCACCTTAAACATTCACTCCCTCCACCATCAGTGCACAGTGGCAATAGTGTGTACATCCAGAGGATACACAGCAGCAACTCACCAAAACTTCAACGCACCTTCCAAACCCATGACTTCGCCTGTCTCGAACAGCACGAGCAATTGGCGCATGGGAAGATCACCACCTGTAAATACCCCTCCAAGTCACACACCATCCTGACTTGGAAATGCATCGCCATTCCTTCATCGTCACTGGATTAAAATCCTGGAATTCCCAATCTAACAGCATAATGGGAGTACAAACACCACATGGACTGCTGTGATTCAGGAAGGCAGTTCACCATCACCTTCAGTGCAATAAATGCTGGCCTTGCTAGCAACACCCACTTTCCAAAAATGAATTTCGAAAAAAGATTCTTCAACCAAAAGTGACTCCAGCAGATGACTCTACTCAGTTTGCACCATGATAGATATCACTATCCAGCCAATTTGGTTCAATCCACTTGACATTAAAAAAAGCAGCTGAGCACAGTGGAAAGAGCATCGGTTCTTATCTTTGCTTCAGCTATGATCCCAGCCATCATATTTGTCCAATGATTTCTCCTCGCCACCGCACCCACTACCCAACCTGAAAGGTCTCAGACCTGAAATGTGAACGCGATCTCTCTTTCTCCACAGAGGTCGTCAGACCTGCTGAATATTTCCAGCATTTTGTTTTTAAATTTAGATTTCCAGCACATGCAACATTTTGCTTTTGTAGTAATCAGAAGTCAGCATCCTGACTGATTTTCACCTTTTCCAATTCCAGACACAATATCATTTTTGCCCTCCTCGATCTCTATGCAGCCTTTGACTTTTAAAAAAAAAATTATTTCATGGAACGTGGGCGTCGGTGGCAAAGCCAGCATCTGTTCCCTATCCCTAATTGCCCTTGACAACTGAGTGGCTTGCTAGGCCATTTCAGAGGACAGTTAAGAGTCAATCACATTGCTGTGGGTCTGGAGTCACATGTAGGCCAGACCAGGTAAGGATGGCAGGTTTCCATCCCTGAAGGACATTAGTAAACCAGATTGGTCTTTACGACAATTGATGATAGTTTCATGGCACCATTACTGAATGTAGCTTTCATTTCCAGATTTTTTTCAATTAATTGAATACGTTAATTAATTTAATTTAAATCCCACCACTTCCATGATGGGATTTGAACCCATGTTCCCAGGGCATTAGTCTGGGCCTCTGGATTACTAGTTTAATGGCATTACTGCTACACCACCGTCTTCCCTAAAGGACCAACCAGAGAGCGTGGTGATGAATGACTGTTTTTTGGATTGGAGGGAAACAAATATTAGCATCCTCCCAGGGATTAATCTTGTAGCATAATGTAATATAGGGTTTTTACAGAGCAGAATATGTAACTAGTCTGTGAGCATCATCAAAGGAAGTGATGTAACAGAATCTGTACAGAACCTCATGGAGTTTGTAAGTGGAAGCCATAGATGCAAGACATATGTAAATAAACTCCTGTTCCTGTTCCCATCAGACTCTTCAATATTCTGCACTCTGCCTTACAGTTATCAGATATGGTGGAAATGGTAAACTGCAGATGGAAAAATCATTGCCCTGACTGGAGCTCTTCGAACAAGTAGCTGAACAGAACCAAGCTGAGCCATGGCCAAAATGGGCCGGAGGTTTGCAAGGTATAGTACTGCATCGGGTCTCACACAGAAGCCAGACAAGGTGCAGGTCAGTACGTTTATTGTATGCAATGGGGGACTGTGCAGATGACATCCTCATTATTCAAGGCATGGACAAAGAGAAGGCTACATATGAAGAAGTCATTAAGGCAATCAAGACTCATTGTGAAGCATGCCAAATTTAATAAATGTACCGAGCAGAAAGGGAATATGGCAAGAGCTGATTAGAGACAGGCCTGTGGTTGGTGTCGCTAGACAACGTCCTTTCAGATCTTCTGCAGTCGAGGGATGATCTTACATTAATGAAAGTGATTAAGTTGAGCAGGCAAGCTACAATTGAATTAGAAAATTTAACCAATTCGTTGTTCAAGCGGACAGGGAGAGTTCAATCTTGAAAGTAGCAGACTCCACTGACTACGTAAAAAGTGGCGGTGAAAAATGGTGGTCAAAGACAGGAAAGGTGGGAAAAGCATCTAGAGGTAGCATCTAATTGCAGTGGGTGTGGCCAAGTGAGAGAACGACAGGAAAACTCCCCAACCAGAGAAGTGGAATGTTTCTTTGGTAAAAAGAGGGGGCACTTGCAGTTTGTCACAGTTGCTGAAAATTATTAAAGGGAAATCCAAAGAAAATAAAAAAAGTTAACTAAGTACAGGACGTACAAAGTGTTGAACTACCTTATCTAGGGGAAAACCAAGGAGCAAGTGAGAATTACTCGACAACAGATATTCTTCTGGAAGGCAACAAGACTAAATTTAAACTGCAGTTTCAGTGCTATCAAGACACAGAACTGTGATTGAAGAAGAAAAGTCTCAAAAGCATCAGGTAAAAAATTATATGGGCCTGGAGGAATCCAGCTGAAAGTAATTGGAGAGTTGAAAACTATTTTGAGTTACCGAGAAGAATCTCCAGAGACCTTACACGTAATCAAGAATCAGAGCTGTTCACTCCCAAGCAGAAAGGCTTGCATAGACCTACAGCTAATATGTGGAATGGAAGAGCTTAACGGTACAGAATAGCGTAGAAATTTGACTGCTTAATCGCCAGAATTATTCAGAGGATTTGGGAAGCTAAAAAGGGCATACAACACCAGTCTGAGAAAGGAAGCAGACCCAGTGTGTTTGGAAACACCCAGGAAAGTTCCATATTCACTCCCAGGTCTGGATTTTAAGAGCTCGCCGTCACTCTGAGCAGCAAGCTCAAA
The DNA here is from genome assembly GCF_036365525.1 of Heterodontus francisci. Lineage (NCBI taxonomy): Eukaryota > Metazoa > Chordata > Chondrichthyes > Heterodontiformes > Heterodontidae > Heterodontus > Heterodontus francisci. The sequence continues at coordinate 178,238,777 of NC_090372.1, read as the reverse complement.
AAATGGCGGCGCCCCCCCCCCCCCCCCCCCCGCCCCAAAATCACATGGAGCAGGCGAGCTGTCCTGTGCGCAGGTGCTGGCGCCTTTTTTAAAGGGCAGCTAGCCCTGCCGGCATATTTACATTTTTAAAGACACACACACCACCAATATTTATCAAGTAAAATTCTAACAACCCTTTCCCACGTCCCAATTAAAATTATATTAACTATTTGCCCTTTCCTCCCCCCAAAACAATTAGCTTTTAAATCTGACCTTCCACCCCACCAAGACTGCACGAACTTTAAAGTTCACCCCTTCCCACCATCCCCAACACTGATGACAATTACTTCACCTGGCCACCTCCACACTGGAAAGCTTAATTCCTCCCCCCTCCCCACCAGTGTCACACCAGCTTTCCCCAGACGGGAAATGAGAACCATACAAGGTTCAAACATGGACAAAAGAGCTGAACTCAAGGGGAGAGGTGAGAGTGACTGCCCTTGACATCAAGGCAGCATTTGACTGAGAAAGGCATCAAGGAGCCCGAGCAAAACTGAAGTCAATGGGAATCAAGGCGAAAAACTCTCTGCTGGTTGGAGTCATACCTAGCACAAAGGAAGATGGATGTGGTTGTTGGAGGTCAATCATCTGAGCTGCAGGAGTTCCTCAGGGTAGGGTCCTAGGCCCAAACATCTTCAGCTGCTTCATCAATGACCTTCCTGCAATCATAAGGTCAGAAGTGGGGATGTTCGCTGATGATTGCACAATGTTCAGCACCATTCGCAACTCCTCAGATACTGAAACAGTCAGTGTAGAAATGCAGCGAGACTTGGACAATATCCAGGCTTAGGCTGATAAATGGCAAGTAACATTCGTGCCAGGTAATGACCATGTCCAACAAGAGAGAATCTAACCATCTCCCCTTGACATTCAATGGCATTACCATCAAGAAGGCAACTCACCACCAACATCCTAGGGGCTACCATTGACCAGAAACTGAACTGGAGTAGCCATATAAATACTGTGGCTACAAGAGCAGGTCAGAGGCTAGGAATCCTGTGGCGAGTAACTCACCTCCTGACTCCCCAAAGCCTGTCCACCATCTACAAGGCATCAGGAGTGTGATGGAATACTCTCCACGTGCCTGGATGGGTGCAGCTCCAACACTCAAGAAGCTCGACACTATCCAGGACAAAGCAGCCCGCTTGATTGTCACCCCATCCACAAACATTCATTCCCTCCACCGCCAACGCACAGTGGTAGCAGTGTGTAACATCTACAAGATGCACTGCAGCAAAGCACCAAGGCTCCTTAGACAGCACCTTCCAAACCCACATCCTCTACCAACTAGAAGGACAAGGGCAGCAAATGCATGGGAACAACACCACCTGCAAGTTTTCCTCCAAGTCACACACCATCCTGACTTGGAACCATGTCGCCGTTCCTTCACTGTCGCTGGGTCAAAATCCTGGAACTCCCTTCCGAACAGCACTGTGGGTGTACCTACCTCACATGGACTGCAGCAGTTCAAGAAGACAGCTCACTACCATCATCTCAAGGGCAATTAGGGATGGGCAATAAATGCTGGCCTGGCCAGAGATGCCCACATCCCATGAATGAACTTTAAAAAAACTAGTCGTCCAATCTAATCCCACCTTCCAGTACCTGGTCCGTAGCCTTGCAGGTTACAGCACTTCAGGTGGAGGTCCAAGTACCTTTTAAATGAGCTGAAGGTTTCTGCCTCCACCACCGTTCCTGGCAGTGAATTCCAGACACCCACCACCCTCTGGGTGAAAAAGCTTTTCCTCATGTCGCTTCAAATCCTTCTACCAATCACCTTAAATCTGTGCCCTCTCTGCTAGTGGAAACAGGTCCTTCCCATCTACTCTATCTAGGCCCCTCATAATTTTGAAGACCTCAATTAAGTCACCCCTCAGCCTCCTCTGCTCGAAGGAAACAACCCCAGCCTATCCAATCTTTCCTTATAGATGCAACTTTCAAGCCTTGGCAACGTTCTTGTAAATCTCCTCTGTACTCTCTTCACAGCAATTATGTCCTTCCTGTAATGTGGTGAGCAGAACTGTATGTAATACTCCAACTGCAACCTAACCAATGTTTTATACAGTTTCAGCATTACATCCCTGCTTTTGTATTCTATAGCTCAGCCAATAAAGGAAAGCATTCCATATGCCTTCTTCATCACTCTATCTACCTGTCATTCCACCTTCAGGGACCTGTGGACATGCACTCCAAGGTTCACACTTCCTCTCGCCCTCTCCATATCCTCCCATTTATTGTGTATTCCCTTGCTTTGTTTGCCCTCCCCAAATGCACTACCTTACACTTCTCCGGACTGAATTCCATTTGCCACTTTTCTGCCCACTCATTTGGGCGGCACAGTGGCGCAGTGGTTAGCACCGATGCCTCACAGCTCCAGCGACCCGGGTTCAATTCTGGGTACTGCCTGTGTGGAGTTTGCAAGTTCTCCCTGTGACTGCGTGGGTCTCCTCCGGGTGCTCCGGTTTCCTCCCACATGCCAAAGACTTGCAGGTTGATAGGTAAATTGGCCATTATAAATTGCCCCTAGTATAGGTAGGTGGTAGGGAAATATAGGAACAGGTGGGGATTTGGTAGGAATATGGAATTAGTGTAGGATTAGTATAAATGGGTGGTTGATGGTCGGCACAGACTCGGTGGGCCGAAGGGCCCGTTTCAGTGCTGTATCTCTAAACTAAAAAAACTAAACAATCAAACCATTGACATCATTCTGGAGTCTACAGCTATCCTCTTCACTATCAACTACATGGCCAATTTTTGTGTCATCTGCAAATTTCCCAATCATGCCTCCCACATTTAAGTCCAAATGATTAATATATACCACAAACAGCAAGGGACACAACACTGAGTCCTGTGGAACGCCACTGGAAACCGCTTTCCATTTGCAAAAACATCCGTCAACCATCACCCTTTGTTTCCCGTCACTAAGCCAATTTTGGATCCAACTCGCCAGATTCCCCTATATCCCATGAGCTTTTACTTTTCTGACCTTGTCAAATGCCTTACTAAAATCCATATCGACAACATCCACTGCACTAGCCTCATCAATCCTCCTTGGTACTTCCTCAAAAAATGCAATTGATTTGGTAAGACATAACCTTCCCTTAACCAATGCTGACGATCCCTGATTAATCCGTGCCGTTCTAAGTGACAGTTTATCCTATCTCTCAGAATTGATTCTAATAATTTGGCCACCAAGGTCAGATTGACTGGCCTAAAATTATTTGGTCTATCCTTGCACCCTTTTTAAACAATGGTACAAAGTTTGCAGACCTCCAATCCTCTGGTACCTCACCTGTATCTAGTGAAGATTTTTTCATGTCCTCTCTTTGCTTTCCTAATTTCTTTTTTTACTTCATCCCTGCACTTTCTCTCGGCTTTCTAAAGTATTAAGTTTTTGTAACTGTCATAAGCTTTATTTTTCTGCTTTATTTTACCCTTATGCTTCTAGATAACCAGATTTGGCCATAGCACCCTTTACCTTTGTGGGGACATGCCTACACTGTGCCCATAGAACCTCACTTTTGAATGCCTCCACTGGTTTGCCACTGATTTTCCTTCAAGTAGTTGTATCCAGTCCACTTTCGCCAGATCACCTCTCTGCTTCGTAAAATCTGCCTTCCCCCAATTTATAACTTTTACTCCTGTTTTATCCTTGTCCTATTCCATAATTATGCTAAATCTAACTGTATTATGGTCACTATCTCCAAAATGGTCAACACCTGCTACTTCATCCACTTGCCCAGCTTCATTTCCTAAGACTAAATCTTGAATTGCGCCCCCTCTTGTTGGGCTTGTTACATGCTGGCGAAAAAAGTTCTCTTGAATGCAGTTCAAGAATTTTGTGCCCTTCACACTGTTTGTATCCTAGTTGATATTAATGTAGTTGAAATCCCCAACTATTATTGCCCTACTGTTTGTGCACTCAGAAATGTGCCCTCAGTTCATTGGCTTTATTTGCTATATTTCTTGCATTTAAATAAACACCTTATTACACTGCCAAATTTCTGTGCTGCACATTTTGGAACCTTTGCTTCTTCTGTCTTTCAGAGTCCCTCGCAAATTTTCTGCCTTCCATTCCCTATCCTAAATTTGTCCCATCTGAAACTGCCCTCAGGTTCCCATCCCCCTGCCAATCTAGTTTAAACCATCCCCAACAGCACAAGCAAACCTTCCTGCAAGGATATTCGTCCCGGTCCTATTCAGGTGTCAACCAATCAGCTTGTACAGGTCCCAGCTTCCCCAGAACTGGTCCCAGTGCCCCAGAAATCTGAAGCCCTCCTTCCTGCACCACTCTCCAGCCACGCATTCATCTGGTGCATTCTCCTATTTCTATACTAACTAGCATGTGGCCTTTGGAGTAATCGGAGATTACTACCTTTGAGGTCCTGCTTGCTAATCACTTTCCTAATTCCCTGAACTCAGCCTGCAGGACCTCATCCCTTTTTCTACCTATATCATTGGTACCAATGTGGATCACGACCTCCATCCGTGCATGCTCACCCTCCAGTATGCTCTGTAGCCACTTGGCAATATACATGACCCTTGCGCCAGGGAGGCAAAATACCATCCTGGAATCACGTCTGTGACCACAGAAACGCCTGTCTGTTACCAAACTATAGAATCCCCTTCCACTATTGCACTCCTGTCTTTTCTCCTCCCTCCCTGTACAGCTGAGGCACTCATGGTGCTCGCTGCACTCTCAAGAAGAACCCTCTCTCCCATGGGGACTCAGAACTGATACCGGCTAGTAAGTGGGATGCCTTCCGGGGTCTCCTGCACCACCTGCCTCGTCCTTCTGGTCTGTCTGGCAGCCGCCCAGTCCCTCTCTGCCTGCACTCTCTTAAGCCGCAGGGTGACCACCTCCTGAAACGTGCTATCCACATATCTTTCATCCTTGCGAATGCACCTCACTGACACCAGCTGCTCCTCAAGTTCCAAGGTTCAGCGCTCAAGGTTTTGCATTTGGTGGCACTTTCTACACATGTAGCTTGGCCATGTGAGCCACATGGACGATGGCAGGATCCCCAAAGACACATTGTACAGCGAGCTCGCCACTGGTATCAGACCCACCGGCCGTCCATGTCTCCGCTATAAAGACGTCTGCAAACGCGACATGAAGTCCTGTGACATTGATCACAAGTCGTGGGAGTCAGTTGCCAGCGATCGCCAGAGCCGGCGGGCAGCCATAAAGACGGGGCTAAAGTGTGGTGAGTCGAAGAGACTCAGCAGCTGGCAGGAAAAAAGACAGAAGCGCAAGGGGAGAGCCAACTGTGTAACAGCCCCAACAAACAATTTTTTCTGCAGCACCTGTGGAAGAGTCTGTCACTCTAATATTAGCCTTTTTGCCACTCCAGGCGCTGCTCCACAAACCACTGACCACCTCCAGGCGCTTACCCATTGTCTCTCAAGACAAGGCCAAAGAAGTTGTTGTTGTCCAGGACATGGGCAGGGTCCTGGAGTCCCCACATGGCACAGGAGTTGCATTCGATGGGTGTGAGCAGCCCTGCCATGCCTCCAATTATTTATTGACTGAACGAAAATTGGAAGTTAAATGAACGCAATAAAATGATTATAAATAAAATGAGCAAATGGGTAACCCTGACTAACTACTCGTATTTCAGCTTCTTTTTAAAAAAATTTTATTTAGAGATACTGCACTGAAACAGGCCCTTCGGCCCACCGAGTCTGTGCCGACCATCAACCACCCATTTATACTAATCCTACACTAATCCCATATTCCTACCACATCCCCTCCTTCCCTATATTCCCCGACCACCTGCCTATACTAGGGGCAATTTACAATGGCCAATTTACCTATCAACCTGCAAGTCTTTGGCATGTGGGAGGAAACCGGAGCACCTGGCAAAAACCCACGCGGTCACAGAGGGAACTTGCAAACTCCGCACAGGCAGTACCCAGAATTGAACCCGGGTCGCTGGAGCTGTGAGGGTGCGATGCTAACCACTGCGCCACTGTTCCGCCCATCTACTTTGTAGATAGACTTAAATGTTAGAGGATGAATAAAAATCAGCAGAAAAATGAAAAGTAAGAAAATACCCACCAATACTCACCAACTAGCTCCCTGTGCCTCGCCGCTCTCTCTCCCGTCGTGCTTTTTGTAGCTGCAAAGTCTCACCCACCCAATCACCTACTTGTTTCCCTTACCAAAACTAATCTACCTTATCACTATTAATGTACCCTACCAATACTAAAATATTCCCAATAGTAGTAGTAACCTCACTAATAAACCTTACTGCTTTAAAATAAAACAGAACAGTCGACTCACTAGCTTTTCCCTTCCACTTGTGTGTCTTAATTAATAAGACAGTTACATAAATTTTAATTTTATTTTCTAATTTCTAGCTATTTATACATGCACCCTAACAGTAGTGTCCTACCTCAGTTATTTAGATACTCCCTAACAGCAGTTACTCACCAACCAATCACCTTACAGCTTTCCTGTGATGTCACTGTTCATTTTTTGTTCTCCAAACTCAGGCTCGCCTGGACTCCTGTCCGCTCTCCTGGAAGTTAAGTGCTCGAATTGAAGGCGCGGGAGTGTCAGTCACCGCACTGAGGATCACGGTGTGGCGGGCTCAGAAGATGGTGGGCAAGTTCATTTAAATTTACTCATTTAATTGATTTAAATATGCAGATGCAGGTCCCATCACACATCAGCACGGTGGGGGGGGTGCCGCCACGGAGCCTCGCTGCAACTGGGAGGATCAGGCCAGGCCCTCCAGGCATCGAGCTCCGTGGCAGGCCTCTGCTGCAACCATCTGCGCCCCCACCCAAACCCCCCGCCATGGAGATCAACATCGTGGGCTTGGTAAAATCTAGCCCCTAGAAAAAGTTAAAAATGGAATCGAATTAATGACAAAACTGGGAGTCATTTCATCTAACAAAACCTACAGGATGGTGCTCAGGTACGGTTTCAGTGAGGAAACCCAACTGGTCCATTTGAATTTATGTTGACCTCACACAACTGAATAAAGCAGTGGAAAGAGAAATACATCCAATGTCATCAGTAGATAAGAGTTCAGCAAAGCTAGCAGAGAGCACAATTTTCATCAAGTTAGATGCTAACAGTGGATTTTGACAATTACCATTGGATGAGGAATCTAAACTCTTAACAACATTTGTAACACCATTTGGAAGCTTCTGTTTTAACAGATTACCATTCGGAATTACGTCAGCACCGGAGAGCTTTCAAAGGACAATGTTGAGAATCCTGGAAGGATGAGAAGAAATCATCTGCCACATGGATGACATATTAATCCAAGGAGCCAATCAGAAGGAATACAATACAAGAGTGAGAGCAGCACAACAGAGATTGGAAGAAGCAGGTCTCACATTTAATGAAAAATGTGTTTTTTCACAGCCAATCGCAAGATTTCGTGTATATATAATTTATGGGTCCGGTATTAAAACAGATCCACAAAAGATAAAAGTGATAAAGGACTTCCCAGAACTGAAACACATTACGGAGCTGCAAAGGTTTATGGGAGTGGTCAATCAAGTCAGAAAATTTCTGACAAATTCGGCCATGATCAATGAGCCTTTATGACAGTTGTTGAAAAATGACAAATTTTGGTGTTGGAGAGAAGCCCAACAAGAATCCTTTCAGAAAATCAAGAACATGCTAGTATCTTCAAAAGTGTTAACACATTTTGACCCAAAGCCATCAACCATCATAGCAGTGGATGTATCAGCTGGATTGGAAGCAGTCCTATTTCAAGTACAGAGAGATGGGAGACACAGACCAGTATATTTTGCTTCTTGTTCATTAACAGAAACCGAGCAGAGCTACGCAGTCATAGAAAAAGTAGCTCTGGCACCAACTTGGACATGCATGAAATTTGAAGATTATGTCCTAGGTCTTCAATTTAAAATTGAAACAGATCATAAACTGTTAGTAACTCTATTAAGCACAAAGGAGCTTGCGAAATAATCTCCAAGAGCACAGAGGTTTAGATTAAGATTGAAATTTGATGCAAAAACTAAATATGTTCCAGGGGAACAGCAGATCAGAGCAGATGCTTTATCACCTATTACATCAGCAGGACCTGAAGGCGGTGATATTTCATTTCTTGAAGTAGCAATTTTTGCTTTGACAACGGCAACAACTTTCCCTGCTACAGCTCAGAAACTGAGTGAGATCAGGAATGCACAGAAAGCAGATGCAATACGGGCAGCAATCAGGGAATATTGTTTGCATGGATGGCCAGCCTGCGTGCTACATATCGCAGTGTAAAGGCACCGTTACAAACAGAAGGGTCATCTAAGCATTGTCGATGATTTATTGGTCTAGAAATGAGAAATCAGTTATCATTACAGTATTGAAATTATAGAGATCTCGGAGTGAGAGCATAGAAAGTGGTTGAATCAATCAGAAAATTATGACGGATGTCACAGAACCAGAAACTTTTTCATCGTCCTACCTGGTGAATCAGTTTGGGTTAGAGACCAAAATCGGTACGAAGAAGTGACAGAACAATCATCACATCCACGATCATACATTGTCCAAACTGACCAAGGGATGATGAGAAGAAACAGGTGGTGGTGATACCAAAGAAGCAGCAAATACAAGAGGACCAATCATCTCAAGAAGTTGAAACAATTAGGAAAACTAATGGTATGTTAGCTTTTATCGCAAGAGGATTTGAGTAAAAGAGTACTCAAGTCTTGCTTCAATTGTATAGAACCTTGGTTAAACCGCACCTGGAGTAGTGCGTGCAGTTTTAGTCCCCTTACTTTAGGGAGGATATTATCACCAAATAGGGAGTGCAACGAAGGTTCACCAGACCTGTTCCCGGGATGGTAGGGCTGTCCTATGAAGAGATATTGGGAAAACTGGGCCTGTACCCTCTAGAGTTTCGAAGAATGAGAGGTGATCTCATCGAAACCTACATAATACTGAAAAGGGATAGACAGGGTAGATGCACCTAAGATGTTACCCCTGGTTGGGGAATCTGGAACCAGGGGACACAAATTCAAAATAAGGGGAAAACCACTTAGGACAGAGTTGAGGAGAAATTTCTTTACTGAGGGTTGTGAATCTTTGGAATTCTCTACCCCAGACGGCTGCAGAAACTCAGTCATGGAGTATGCTTAAAGCAGAGATTGACAGATTTCTAAATACCGATGACATAAAGGGAGACAAGGATAGTGTGGGAAAAAGGCACTGAAGTGGATAATCAGCCATGATTGTACTGAAAGGCGGAGCAGGCTGGATGGGCTTAATGGCCTACTCCTGCTCCTATGTTCCTTTGAATCAATGATGCTGCAATCAGCCATCAACCCAGAGGACGACCTGAATGAAGAACCTGAGTCATCCAATAGTTCTCCTGACGTACAGCAAATTAAGTAGAAACTAGAAGACTCAAAACCTCAAACCCCTTCGAAAGAATGAAGAATGCGTTATGGCAGACTTGTAAAAACACCGGAGAAGTCAAAGAATTGGGAGTGAGGCGAGTGGGTGGGGAGATGTTGTATAATGTAATATGGGGTTGTTACTGGGCAGAATATGTAAATCGTCTGAGCACATCATCACAGGAAGTGATCAATATAGAAGCTCGTCTAAGTGGAAGCCTTAGATGCAAGACGTGTGTGAATAAACTCCTGCTCCTGTAATTGTTAGACTCGTCGATATTCTTGTCTAAGCCTTATAGTTATCGGATTACAGATTTTAGACAAATATATTTTTCCTATATCTTTAATATATGCGAATGAAATGGATTTGGGTATGCATAGATAATTTCAAAAGTTCGCAGATGACAATTCAAATGTAGTAAATACTGAGAAGGATAGCAACAGATTTTAATAGGAAAGAGACAGGTAAAATGCGCAGACACATGGCAGATGAAATTTAACACAGGGAACGATGAAGTGACGTATTTTGGACAAAAGCATGAAGAGAGACAATATAAACTAAATGATACAATTTTAAAGGGGGTGCAGGAACAGGTCGATCTGGAGGTTTACATGCATGAATTTTTGAAGGTAGCAAGACAAGTTGATAGGGCTGTTAAAGCAGCATATGGCATCCTTGGCTTTCGAAACAGAGGCATGAAGTACAAAAATAGGAAGCAACGCTAAATCTTGAAAAGTCACTGGTTCGGCCTCAACTACAGTATTGAGCCCAATTCTGGGCATCACAAGATGACATGGCCTTGGCCGAGGAAAGGGTGCAGATTTAGGAGAATGGTTCCTGAGATAAGGAACTTAAGTTATGTGGACAGAAACGGCGATCTTTTTTAAGGGAAGATTTAAAAGAGCATTTAAAACCATGGCAACAAAAAAGCCAGAGATAACAGGAGAATTTTTTTTAAACACAGAAAGTTATAATGATCTGGAGTGCACGGTCTGAAAGGGTGTTAGAAGTAGATTCAATAGTAATTTTCAAAAGGGAATTGGATACAAGAACACAAGAAATAGGTGCAGTAGAGTAGACCATATGGCTGATCGAGCCTGCTCTGCCATTCCATACGATCACAGTTGACCTTAGGTTTCAACTCCACTTTCCTGCCTGCTCGCCACATCCCTTGATTCCCTGAAACACCAAAAATCTGTCTATCCCAGCCTTAAATGTATTCAACAATGGAGCATCCACAACCCTCTGCGGTAAGGAATTCCAAAGATTCACAACCCTTTGAGTGAAATAATTTCTCCTAGTCTCAGTCCTAAATGATCAGCCCCTTATCCTGAGACTATGCCCCCGTGTTTTAGATTCCCTGACCAGGGAAACAATGTGCCTACCCTATCCAGCCCTTCAGAATCTGATATGCTTCAATCAGATCGCCTCTCATTCTTCTAAACTCCAGAGAATACAGGCCCAATTTACTTGGCCTCTCATCGGAGGACAACCCCCTCATCCCAGGGACCAATTTAGTGAACCTTCGCTGGACCACCTCCAATGCAAGTCTATCCTTTCTTAAATGTGGAGACCAAAACTGCACACGGTACTCCATATGTGGTCTCACCAAAACCCTGTACAATTGTAACAAAACTTAGTAATTCCTGTACTCCAATCCCCTTGCAATAAAGACCAACATGCCAAATGCCTTCCTAATTGATTGCTGCGCCCACATGCAAACTTTCAGCGTTCCTTGTACAAGCACACCAGAGTCTCTGAACATCAACACTTACAAGTTTTAAACCTTTTAAAAAATCTTCTGCTTTGCTATTCTTGCAACCAAAGTTGACACTTCCCTACATTATGCTCCATCTGCCATCTTGTTGCCCATTCACTTAACCTGTCTATCTCTTTGCACTCTCTGTGTCCTCCCCACAGCTTACCTTTCCACCTACTTTAGTATCATCAGCAAACTTAGATGAAGAGATGGAGGAATCCAGGTTATTAATATAGATTGTAAATAGCTGAGGTCCCAGCATTGATCCTGTGGCACTCCACTATTCACTGCCTGCCAACTTGAAAATGCCCCATTTATGCCCACCCGTTGCTTCCTGTCCATTGACCAATCCTCTATCCATGCTAATATATTATCCCCTACTCCATGAGCCCTTATCTTGCCTATTAACGTTCTTGTGGCACCATATCGAATGCATTTTGGGAATCCAGGTATACTACACCTACTAGTTCCCCTTTATCAACCCTACCAGTTACATCCTCAAAAAATTGATAAATTTGTCAAACAGGATTTCCCTTTAGTAAAACCATGTTGACTTGTTCTCATCATACTACGCTTTTCTAAGCGCATTGTTAAGACTTGCTTAATAATAGACACCAGCATTTTCCCAACGTCTAATGTTATGCTAACTGGTCTGTAGTTCACGGTTTCCTCTCTCCCTCCTTTCTTGAAAAGCGGTGTAACATTTGCTAACTCCTAATCTGATGGGACCATTCCCGAAACGAAGGAACTTTGGAAAATCATAGCTAGTGCATTCATTATCTCTGCGGCTATCGCTTTTAAAACCCTAGGCCATCAGGTCCCAGGAGTTTGTCAGTTTTTAGTCCCTTAAGTTTCTCCAATATTCTTTCTCTGCTGATATTAATTTCCTCACTCTTTTTAACCCCTCGGTTACCATCTACTTCTGGTATAAAACCTGTGTCTTTCACTACGAAGACAGACACAAAATATTTGTTCAATGCCTCTGTCATTTCCTCATTCCCTATGATAATTTCTCCTGTCTCTGCTTCTAAGGGACCAACATTTACTTTAGCTACTCTCTTCCTTTTTGTATACCTATACAAGCTCTTACAATCTGTTTTCATGTTATTGGCTCATTTACTCTCATATTCTATGGCTTTCTCTTTTTATCAACTTTTTGGTGGCCCTTTGCTGGTTTTTAAAACACTCCCAATTCTCAGACTTGCTACTCTTTCTTGCAACGTTGTAAGCCTCTTCTTTTAATCTAATACTATTCTTAATGTCCCGAGTGAGCCATGGGTGGGTCTTTGTTGCAAAGTTTATGCTTTTCATAGGAACATATTTTTGCTGAACATTTTGAATTGTTTCTTCAAAGGTTTCCCACTGTCCATTTACCACTATACCTTTTAATCTATTTACCTAATTTACCTTAGCCAGTTCTCCCATCTTACCTACGTAATTGGCTTTGTTTAAGTTTAAGATTCTTGTTTGTGATTGGAGTATGTCACTTTCAAACTTAGCTTGGAATTCAATGGTATGATGATTACTATTTCCCAGTGGGTCTTCTACTATGACATTACTAATTAACCCTGCTGCGTTACATAATACTAGATGTAAGATAACTTTATCCATAGTCAGTTCCACAACATATTGCTCCAAGAAATTGTCCCAAAACATTCTACAAACTCATTTTCTAGACCACTATTGCTAATTTCATTGTCTCAGTCTGTATGAAGATTCAAGTCTCCCACAATTATTACATTGCCTTTGTTACGAGCTCCAATAATTTCTTCTTTAATGCTCTGTCCAACAGTATAACTACTGTTGGAGGCCAATTAACTACTTCCAGTGTTTTCTGATTCTTGCTATTCCTAATTTCCACCCATACTTACTCTATTTCATGATCTTCTGAGGCCAGATCCTTTCTCACCAATGTCCTTATGTCAGCCTTCATTATAGAAACATAGAAAATAGGAGTAGGCCATTCGGCCCTTTAAGTCTGCTCCGCCATTCATCATGATCATGGCTGATCATCCAACTTAGTAACCTGTTCCGGCTTTCGCCCCATACCCTTTGAACCCAAGAACTATATCTAACTCCTTCTTGAAAACATACAATGTTTTGGCCTCAACTGCTTTCTGTGGTAGTGAATTCCACAGGCTCACCATTTTCTGGGTGAAGAAATTTCTCCTCATCTCAGTCCTGAAAGGTTTATCCTGTATCCTTAGACTATGACCCCTGGTTCTGGACTCCCCCACCATCGGGAACATCCTTCCTGCATCTACCCTGTCAAGACCTGCGAGAATTTTATAGGGTTCTATGAGATCCCCCCTCACTCTTCTGAACTCCAGCGAATATAATCCTAACCGACTCAATCTCTCCTCATACGTCAGTCCCGCCATCCCAGGAATCAGTCGGTAAACCTTCGCTGCACTCCCTCTATAGCAAGAACATCCTTCCTCAGATAAGGAGACCAAAACTGCACACAGTATTCCAGGTGTGGCCTCACCAAGGTCCTGTATAATTGCAACGAGACACTCCTGCTCCTGTACTCGAATCCTCTCGTTATGAAGGCCAATGTACCATTTGCCTTTACCACCTGTTGCACCTGCATGCTTACCTTCAGCGGCTGGTGTACAAGAGCACCCAGGTCTTGCTGCATATTCCCCTCTCAGTTTATAGCTGTTCAGATAATAATCTGCCTTCCTGTTTTTGCTACCAAAGTGGATAACCTCACATTTATCCACATAATACTGCATCTGGCATGCATTAGCCCACTCACTCAACTTGTCCAAATCACCCTGAAGCTTCTCCGCATCCTCCTCACAACTCATCCTCCCACCCAGTTTTGTGTCATCTGCAAATTTGGAGATGTAACATTTAGTTCCCTCATCTAAATCATTAATGTATATTGTGAATAGCTGGGGTCCTAGCACTGATCACTGCAGTACCCCACTAGTCACTGCCTGCCATTCGGAAAAAGACCCATTTATCCCTACTCTTTGTTTCCTGTCCGCCAACCAATTTTCTATCCATCGCAATACACTACCCCCAATCCCATGCACTTCAATTTTACATGCTAATCTCTTATGCGGGACTTTGTCGAAAGCCTTCTGGAAGTCCAAATAAACCACATCCACTGGCTCCGCCTCATCAACTCTACTAGTTACATCCTCGAAGAATTCCAGTAGATTTGTCAAGCATGATTCCCTTTCATAAATCCATGCTGACTCTGCCCAATACTACCACTGTTCTCTAAGTGCTCTGTTATAAAATCTTTGATAATGGACTCTAGAATTTTCCCCACTATTGACGTCAGGCTGATTGGTCTATAATTCCCTGCTTTCTTTCTACCTCCCTTTTTAAATGGTGGGGTTACATTAGCTACCCTCCAATCTGTAGGAACTGTTTCAGAGTCTATAGAATCTTGGAGGATGACCACCAATGCATCCACTATTTCTAGGGCCACTTCCTTAAGTACTCTGGGATGCATACCATCAGGCCCTGGGGATCTATCGGCCTTCAATCCCATCAAGTTCCCCAACACCATTTCTCTAATAATACTGATTTCTTTCAGTTCCTCTCTCTCACTAAGCCCTGTGTTCCCCAACATTTCTGGTATGATATTTGTGTCCTCCTTTGTGAAGACAGAACCAAAGTATGCATTTAGTTGGTCAGCCATTTCTTTATTCCTCATAATAAATTCCCGTTTCTGACTGCAAGGGACCTACATTTGTCTTCACCAATCTTTTTCTCTTCACATACCTGTTGAAACTTTTCCAGTCAGTTTTTATGTTCTCAAGGATACCCCCTCCTTCTTTGCCATTTTGTCTGTCCTTCCAAAATATTAAGTACCTTGGAATATTTATTTCCCAACCTTGACCACCTTGTAGCCATGTCTCTGTAATGGCAATTAGATCTAAATCATTTACCTCTATTTGTGCCACTAGTTCATCTATCCTATTGCAGATGCTTTGTGTGTTCAGATAAAGAACCTTTAATTTTTTTTTAGCTTCTATTTGCTGCAATGACCTTATTCGCGGATGTAAAATTTTTGTTAAACTCTCTGTCCCTTCCTGCTTGTCTTTACCCACAACGCCGTACTGTTCCGATGCCTCGGTCTTTCTCTTTGAATTTCTTAATATCCCTTCACCTGAACCCTCCCCCCTCTTAGTTCATGACCTCTAGCCTCAACTACTAGCACATTCTGAAGTGTGTATGCTCTGCCCCTTCTTGCCACACTCTGATTATCATTCCCCTTATTGCTATCCTGTTCTCTTGCCTTCTCCTCTCTCTTTAAAATTATCACATCTTCCCTCACATAATCCTTGGCCCCCATTATTTTGTTTGAAGCCCTCTCGCCAGAACACTGGTTCCCGCATGGCACAGGTGAAGACCGTGCTAACAGTGCAGCTCCCACTTTCCCCAGTACTGCTGCCAGTGCCCCATGAATCAAAACCCATTTCTCCCACATCAATCTTTGAGCCACGCATTTAACTCTATTTATCCTATGCCAATTCGCTCGTGGCTCAGGTAATAATCCAGAGACTATTACCTTTGAGCTTCTGCTTTTTAGTTTAGCCCCTAGCTGCTCATACTCCTTGTGCAGAACCTCTTTCCTAGTCCAGTGTCGCTGGTACCCAAGTGGACCATGACACTCGATAAAAGCTTTAAAAAAAAAGGAAATTGCAGGACTATGGGGAAGAAACTTGGGAGTGGGACTAATTGGATAGTTCTTCAAAGAACTGGCACAGGTACAAGGGGCCAAATGACCTCTTTCTGTGCTGTAAAATTCTCATGAAGTACATTATCACAGAAAATTCAAATAAAGGTTAAAAGTTCATTGAGAATTCTTCCAGAAAATATTTATTTAGAATAGGTAACACAATCAGAATCAATCCAGTTCCTTCCATCACAGTGGCCAATTACTCAAAACATCCAAAAAGATTTCCAAAAATAATTTCAGTCATTCTATCAACAACCCCACTCCTGGAAATCATTAGGCATACCCAGTTGCACTTGGTAATTGTAGCTGTATTATTTCAGTGTATAACTTTTCTGCACGCTATTCAGGGCATTGCATTCTCACCCCATATGGAGGAGAAGAAATGTAATGTTACTCATGTCCACCCTATGTTGCAAAACCTCAAAATAAAAACCTAATCCATATTTCAAACTTCACCCGCAGCAACTCCAATTAGATATCCTTACCTTGAACGTTGAGCATTACGAGGGGATCCTGGCTCATGCCCATGCTTGTCAGCGGTGGCAGATTGCTGAGATACTTGCTGCTGTGCTGGTCCTTGTTTCACAATTGAAGTACTAGACTAAAGAGAGAGAGAGGCAAACACAAACCCTTAAACTCTGATTTAAATACATAATTTTTTTTTACAATAAGCCATTTTAAGTTGTTTACCAATATCTTTTACAGATCGAAACAATGCACATGCTTTACACAATGTGCTAAATCAATAAACATTTAAAACAGATCAAAATGCATAACCCATGTCTTAGAAATTTCAGCAGTAACGTGCATGGTACACAACTTTTGCAACTGTAGCAGGTGCTCATGCAATGCAACTTTTCTCTCCAAAGTCATAGCTTTTACCAAGTTTTTCTTAAAAGCCACACCCAAATGCTTGGGTACGAATTTCAGTTTAGCACAGAGTTGTGACTCAGATGAATTCTGATTATGTAGTCTGAAGATACAGAGCGGCAGCCCCCCCCCCCCCCCCCCCAAAGTGATCTGCTCTGACTGGCCAGCGGTCATTCCCTCGTGTCAGGCACCGGTGTCATTGTACACCAAATTTCCCAGGGGACATTAATACAAGTCAATTAGCTGGACTCATTTATCTTCACATCTCAGCACATATCGAGTGATATTAACGAAAGGGGAAAAGGAGGATACAGGGGATGAATGGAAGGGGAAGGTGTAAACGGAGTGGTAAGTAAATTATAGGAATGGGAGTGGGCAGTGGCAAGGTGACTGAGAGTGAAGGAGAACTAGAAATAATTGGGAGAGGGGAGTTGCTTAAATAGGTTGCCCACAACCAAACCCCCAAATGTAACCTTCCGCCACTGGTGTCTTTTTTAGCCACAGCACTTTCCATCTAAAATGAATGAAAAAATAAGACAGAAGCAGAAGAGAAGTGAAGGGAGCAAAAAAGAGAGAAGCACAGAAGAGATTGACAGAAACAGAAGAGAAAAACAGCAACAGAAAAACAACTGAGGCAGGTCAGAGAGCATCCATATTCTCCGACTTACCTTTTGCATTGCCATAGAAGTTCAGCTTGCAAATTTTAAAACCAGGAGTAACATGAGCTGTCACCTAAATTTGCCAATCAAGATAGGCTACAGCAAGTCACTAGGAATGTTATTGGAGAAGAAAATTTGAAGTAAGATGCCTTCAAGTTTCCAATCTTTAGGAGAGGACCTAAACCATAGCAAACAAAAAACCAACAAAGATCTGCTGACCACGATCTGGGAGGATGCCCGAGAAGGTTGCACCCTTACAGACAACAGAGTAAGTGGAAAAGATCATCTGGCTGCGCACAGCCCAAATTTCTTGAAAGGCACAAGTATTTCCAGATGTCTTCTTTACCCTGCACCCCCCACCATCAACCACTGCACGATAACAGTAACATTTGCATATAAATGTTGAGCAATAAGAATCATATATCTTTCAATAGCAATAGATTCTTACCTTTTCCCAAATGCTGACGTGGAGTGGCAAAGGGCACATTTAAATTGATCTACGACATCAACCTTCATTAACACATTCCCATAAAGCCCAAATAAATTATTTTAAAATCCCTAGAATTATATAATGTATATGTAAGCCCCAGAAACCATCACCACCTGTTGAATTAGAATGCCAAGCATCTTCTACACTTCTCAAATATGAGCTGAATGGTGTTGCGAAGAATATGGGCATTTTGGAACAGCAAAAACATGGCGATGATACTTAAGTTGCAACTCAAGTTAATCACAATGCAAATTATACTGCCCCTCCTAAAATTGGATTTTTTAAATAAATATTCTACATTTAAATTAGGCATTAACTGGTTTTGGTTTTACCTTTTGTTGAGACGACACTGGAGGTGTACTCATCAGTGGTTTAAGAGGAACAGTGTTGGTCTGTGGCGTACTTATCCTAGGTGACACATAGGACCTTGGGGATGATGCATCTGATGCCAACGACATTGGCGACTGATTAGACTGTTGGGCTGTATATAAAAAAAAAGTTTGAAGTAATCTGATTCAATTGTCCAAGACTTGCTTTTCACCAAAAGACTACCGAGAATTTAAGATATTATTAAAATACATTCAAGCAAAGCTGTTCAAGGTACCAAGTTTCTGTGGGAATATTTCCTCCTCAAAGTGCATCTGTATGAAATGTACGAGACCAATTTTTCCAAAATAAATTACTCAATATATTCTGCTGCCATACAAAACACTTAAAATGTATTAGAAGCCATACATAAAACCAAGTACACAAGTTTTCTGCAATTAGCACAATTTATTACCCTGACAGATTTTGTTCTTGTTCTAGAATAGACCCCCTTTCAAAATTAACGTCAAAAATTTTATGCCAACACTCTTGCGCCCCAAAAACTTCAAGCTCCAACATGATTTAACTTGGTTTAGAACAAAACTAAACCAAACAGAAATTGTAACCCAGCCTTTGAGTGTTTACCCTTGCATTTTTTTTTAAATGCATACAAATGGAAGATAAGCAGATGGTACAAATTTGATTTTGTTCAATTATATTGAAAAACTGCAGTTTGAGAATCAATTGCAGAACATCTACCAACTCCAACAGCTTCTGTTGCCTTAAACAAGTTTACAGGAAAAACAAATGGGGAAAAAAAAAAGAGCTCTGTGGCAATTTATCCTCCATAGAATGTCACTAGTCTCTTCAGTACCAGTGATTGTAATAAATGTGATGCAAAGTGCATTTTCAAAAAGTAGAAGTATTTGTTAGTTTCTGAATCTGAGATGCTTTAAATAGGAACCAACCAAAAGGAAGACAAAAAAAAGGCAGAGGAAAGTTCCTTTTTTGTCAGTCCATGGCAACTCCTGACAACAGCCTGGGAGCAAACAGTGCATCTGTTGTCTTAGTTGCAGTCATGAGATTAATGGAATAAACAAAAGGCAATAAAACTAAAAAATGACATACTTTAGCAGATACCCTATTTAAACAAAAAATCCATTCCAAAACTGATCTCCGACACAAAGATTATTAGAGTACCATATACTGTCAAATTATCGCGTATTCAGTGACAAGTTTACAATTCAAAGCAGCATTAAAAATTTATAAGCAGGCAGTGGAATATACACCTTCAGTTGATCTATATCGGTTTTTTGAAAAAGTGTGTTTAGAGGGTTAACGGTATACACATAATCTTGTTCCACGACATGCCAAGAGCTGCAGCTCTTGTCTTAAATTCATGGACAGAGAACTTCTGCAATCTTCAGAATTGCTTTAATTAACACAGATTAAAAGGGGTGAATGCTCTATTGGAGGACTCAGTTAATTGTGGAAATCTTGTCCTAGTTTGTGGCAGCTACATACCCAGTGCACAAAGATAAAATATCAACCATTTGACATTTTCAGAGAAGCCACAAGAGTGGCTGCTACATGAATCTGAGGAGGAAAGAAATCATACTGTACTGAAGAGTCTGTTGCACTAGAGGGAACTCTGACTTCATTATCCCTGCACCAGGGAAAACTTAGTTCATCATAGCTGCACTGGGAGTGCTCAAATTGAGCACTGTGTACCAATGAGGGAAAAATAACCTTACTGGCATCCCTAACCTTAAGTACAAACAAGAGAAACTAAATTGAAACAAGAGTGACTTACTGTGAAAATTAACCTGCTTAGTTAGGGTGGCTGTTAAAAGCACTACTGCAGCACAAGTACCTAAAGACAATCTCGGCTTAACCCATACATTCCTGGTTCACCAAGAAAGCAATTTAGCGAAGGACAAAGCTGTCAACAGTACAGTCACAAGTTAGTGGCAATCTGTAGCACAGAACTGAATAAAAGGTAAAGATCTCAAGTAAAATTCCAACCAAGTTGAAGACCAAACAATTTTTCTCATCAAAACCAGATAAGTTGATTAGGTTTAACACATTTGCGCTCCAGTAGTAAACCCAAAAATGCAATCCAACAAAGGTGGGAAGAGGGAAGGGAAAGTAACCAGACTCAAAAACAAGAAATGCTGGATTCACTCAGCAGGTCTGGCAGCATCTGTGGAAAGAGAAGCAGAGTTAACGTTTCGGGTCAGTGACCCTTCTTCTTCTCCGAAGAAGGGTCACTGACCCGAAACGTTAACTCTGCTTCTCTTTCCACAGATGCTGCCAGACCTGCTGAGTGAATCCAGCATTTCTTGTTTTTGTTTCAGATTTCCAGCATCCGCAGTATTTTGCTTTTATTTAAGTAACTAGACTCAATGTGTTACCAGTCTACAACCTTGGGACAGACTGCCTTTCCTTAGTCAGGCAACAGAATGTTATGTGGGAAGTGAGAGAAATAGTTCATAAAGATGTGAGGTGGGTGGGCCAGTGGGTTGGGGGGGGGGGGGGGGGGGTAAAGAAAGGAAAAAGACAAATTTGTGTTTTTAAAAATGTTGCAACAGCGTTTTAAGTTTGTGACCAAAGTGGAAATTTAAGTTGCACGTGTTTGCCAAGATGCAACTGACAGAATCAACCATAATCCTTATAAGATCAGGATCCATGGCATGCCATAAAACTTAGTTAGTCAGCTGGCAGATTCAAATATCAAAGAATCACCAACATTATCCAATTATCTGTATTAGAGCCAGTCAAGACATGCATCTTCTGATCCCAATTGATGTGCAGTTTCTTCATCCCAGATCTTTTCATGGCTTGCACACTTTCCCAATATTGAAGCATGAACTGCAAGTAATTCTGTACCCCATTAATCATGATCGTTAATCAACTGGTTTTTCAGAAGCTCTCAGTTCAGTAGGTAAATGCTCATGGTGAAATGCGTCAACAGACACCATTTC
Organism: Heterodontus francisci; assembly: GCF_036365525.1. Lineage (NCBI taxonomy): Eukaryota > Metazoa > Chordata > Chondrichthyes > Heterodontiformes > Heterodontidae > Heterodontus > Heterodontus francisci. The sequence goes on along the minus strand of NC_090372.1, from coordinate 178,217,592 downwards.
AAATTCAGAACACCAGAGTGTGTTTTCCTTCAAGTCTCTCGACAAATGGTATTGGGCTCGGTACTGCACGTTCAATACAGACAGTCAACACTGACACTGGATAGTGGCATAGTGGTTATGTTGCTGGACCAGGAATTCAGAGGCCATGACGAATGATCCGGAGAGGAGTTCAAATTCCCAAGTGGTGGAATTTAAATTCAATTAATTAATAAATAAAGCTGGAGTAAAATGCTAGTCTCATTCATAATTAGGGCCCGACCAAATTCACAGCAATGGAAAATGTGTTATGGACTGTGAAATCTTAGGTTCTTTGTGAAATCAGCCATTTTGCAAACAACACATGTTTTAGTGATTGACACAAGACTCACCTCGCTGATTGGTAGAAGAGGGAGGGGTTCCAGTGCAGTTTCGAGAAGCAGTCTCAAGTTTTAGCAGACAAGTGAGAATGCCAGAATGAGCAAATCAAAAAAGGCCACAACCATTACTGCAGCACATTGAGTGAAAGAATTTGGAAGCCAAATTCTGCATGCTCATGGTGGAATACTGTTTTGTACAAGCTGCAATGTTTTGTTGCATCACGCATGGTGGGCAACGGTTCAGTGTCACTTAGAGTCCGAAAGCTATCGCAGCAGAAAGAGAGCATTCGACACCGCACTGCTGGAAAATGATCACGCAAAAAAAAAATTTCATCTCTTTTTACTAAGTCAACAGAGAGCTCAGAAAATAGTCAAGTAATTACACTGAACTTATGGGTGCTTTTGCAAGTGCCAACATTGGAAAAACGATCACCCAAAGTTGCAGATATTCATTCAATGTAATGTGCAAAATGGTGGTTGCTTGCCAAGTGAAAATAAAGTACGGCAGGACTACTTACCAAAGGTTTTTTCTACACATTGTGAGGAGATGAAGTCTCAGATTAACGCACAAGTCTTCGGCAATTATTTGTGATGAGTCCACTGATGAGCAAGACAGCTACGTGCTGCACATCTTGTTTGATCTTATGTCTAGTAAGGCCAAAGCTATAGAGTCAGGAAAGCCAACAGTGCTCACAGACTGCATCTACTTAAAAGCTGTTAATTATCCCAGTTCCCAAGCGATAAAACCATTCCAAAATATAGTGTAGATTTCAACAGTGTGTCTGCTTTCATTTGTGACAATGCAACTTACATGACAAAATCTGTGCTCCAAGATGTAATGCTTAGTGCTGTCCATATTGCATGTAATGCACATATAATTTCTCTCGTCAGTGAACGGCGGAAAAGCGAGTTTGGTAAAGTTGACGAACAGGTCAGCTACATTAAAAAGATCTTCAAACACGGCCGTAGCCGCAAGCATCGTGACAGGCAACACATTGCAAATGCGACTGAAATTGCGGAACAAAACATCGCCCTTCCTCTGTTGGAATTCTTACTTTCCGGCAGTACAGTATCAAGCAGTTCACTTGAAATCCTACTCAGATTTTGTCTGAGGAGAGCTCACACTGACACCGAAAACAGACACTGTCACCCTTCTAAACGATGCAGTTTAGTTTGTTGCCAAGAATGCTATATAACTGATAGATTTAATTACTTGATTTGAATTTCAAAATGTCACCATCCACAAAGCTTGCAACAAAGTAATAGTTTAGTTTAGTTTAGAGATACAGCACTGAAACAGGCCCTTCGGCCCACCGAGTCTGTGCCGACCATCAACCACCCATTTATACTAATCCTACACTAATTCCATATTCCTACCACATCCCCACCTGTCCCTATATTTCCCTACCACCTACCTATACTAGGGGCAATTGCTAATGGCCAATTTACCTATCAACCTGCAAGTCTTTGGCATGTGGGAGGAAACCGGAGCACCCGGAGGAAACCCACGCAGACACAGGGAGAACTTGCAAACTCCACACAGACAGTACCCAGAATTGAACCCGGGTCGCTGGAGCTGTGAGGCTGTGGTGCTAACCACTGCGCCGCCCATCTACTTTGTATATAGACTTAAATGTAATGGATCTACTCTTCTGGGCTGAAGCACTGTCAAATGAACAACACTGATGACGCCGAATTAAATGCCTGTCCTCAACAGGCCCTTTCTTGCATTGTAAAGGAACTCAAGCAATATTAATGCTATGGGGAAGAAAGAACAGCTCAGAGGTTTCAATAACCTTCGGTGTGTTTCTTAAAGCTGTGTGTACCTTTGACCCTGCACAAATGTACACGTTGATGATGGATTTAAACTAGTTTGTGGCGATTCCCAGCTTTGACCAGAACTGTGGGCTGGAGATTTCTGCTGAGAAAAGCTTTGCAGAAGAAGCAGATTGTTTTTTGCCTATCCTGCAGTTTTGGAACTCTGTGGAATGCAGAATCCCCATCCTGCAAGACTAGCACAGCGCTGTCTGACGATTCCAACAAACTCTGTGGACGCAGAGACTGTGTTTGAACACGGACAGGTGTTCACAGCGCACAGACAGGGAATGAACAAAGACAGTTGCAGGTTGCTCCACGTTCACATTTAATCACCGACTTCAGTGAGTAAAGAATGTGACCTGTTTAAAGACAGCTTTTACAACACTTTGAGCAGACAATAAATGCCATTTGAAACCATTAACGTCCTGTGTCTTTTATGTCTTAAATAGATCATTTTCAGGGTTTATTGCGACTCCATGAAATTTATGATTTAAGTATGTGAAATCCATGATTTTTAAAATGCTGTGACCATGAATCTGTTAGGGCCCTTTTCATAATAATAATGAAATAACCGGACTGTTGTAAAGGGAAGGAAATCTGTTTTCCTTATCTGGTCTGGCCTACATGTGACTCCAGACCCACAGTAACGTGGTTGACTCTGGTTTGCCCTCAGAAATGGCCCAGCAAGCCACTCAGTTGATTCAAAACCACAACAAAGAAGCTGAAGAATAAAACTGGACAGAGCACCCAGCCCGGACCAAGGCACTGGAAACAACAAAGGCACACCCAGCCCAATCGACCCTGCAAAATCATCCTCACTAACATCGGGGAAGTTGTGCCAGAAATGGTGGAGCTGTTCCACTGCAAGGACAGACCCATGAAAAATGGCGGCACAGGAGTATAGAGTAGGGAGGGAGTGGCCCTGGGACTCCTCAACATTGATTCCAGACCCCATGAAGTCTCATGGCCTCAGGTCAAACATTGGCAAGGAAACCTCTTGCTGATTACCACCTTCTGCCCTCCCTCAGCTGATGAATCAGAGCTCCTCCAAGTTGAACACCACCTGAACGAAGCACTGAGGGCAGCAAAGACACAAAATGTACTCTGGGGTGGGGAACTTCAGTGTCCATCACCAAGAGTGGCTCGGTAGCACCATTATGGACCAAGCTGGCCGAGTCCTGAAGGATATATTTTCAGGTTGCTATGCTGTCACTCGTGGAGTGTCACAGGGATCAGTGCTAAGGCCTTAACTATTTACATTCTATATTAACGACTTGAATGAAGGGACCAGAAGTATACTTGCTAAATTTGCTGATGACACAAAGATAGGTGGGAGAGTACCATAGAAAAATTACAGCACAGGAGGAGGCCATTCAGCCCGTCATGTCTGCATTGGCTGAAAAAACTAGCTGCCCAATCTGTCACTTTCCAGCACCTGGTCCATAGCCTTGCCGGCTGCAGCACTTCAGGTGCATATCCAAGTATCTTTTAAAAGAATTGAGGGTTTCTGCCTCCAACACCATTCCTGGCAGTGAATTCCAGACAGCCACCACCCTCTGGGTGAAAAAGTTTTTCCTCATGTCCCCACTAATCCTTCTACCAATCACCTGAAATCTGTGCTCCCTGGTAATTGACCTCTCCGCTAGGGGAAACAGGTCCTTCCTAACTATCTGGGCCCCTCATAATTTTGTACACCTCTAATAAGTCCCCCCTCAGCCTCCTCTGTTCTAAGGAAAACACCCTAGCCTATCCAATCTTTCCTCATAGCTGCAACCTTCGAGCCCTGGCAACTTTCTTGTAAACCTCCTCTGTACTCTCTCCACAGCAATTATGTCCTTCCTGTAATGTGGCAATCAGAACTATACGCAATACTCCAACTGTGGCCTAACCAGTGCTTTATACAGTTCCAGCATTACATCTCTGCGTTGCCAGCGGAGGTGGCAGACGCGGGCACGATAGCGTCTTTTAAGATGTATCTAGACAGATACATGAATGGGCAGGAAGCAAAGAGATATAGACCCTTAGAAAATAGGCGACAGGTTTAGAGAGAGGATCTGGATCGGCGCAGGCTTGGAGGGCCGAAGGGCCTGTTCCTGTGCTGTAATTTTCTTTGTTCTCAGCCAATAAAGGAAAGCATTCCATATGCCTTCTTCACCTCTCTATCCTGCCATCTTCAAGATCTCTCACTTCTTCTACCCCTCTCAATATTCTCCCGTTTATTGTGTATTCCCTCGCTTTGTTTGCCCTTCCCAAATGCATTACCTCACACTTAATCTGGTTTGAATTCCACTTGCCACTTTTCCGCCCACTCAACCAAACCATTGATATCTTTCTGGAGTCTACAGCTATTCTCTTCACAATCAACTAAACGGACAATATTTGTGACATCAGCAAATTTTCCAATTGTGTCTCCCACATTTAAGTCCAAATGATTAATATATACCGCAAACAGCAAGGGACCCAACACTGAGCTCTGTGGAATGCCAGTGGAAAAAGCTTTCCATTCACAAAAACATCAGTCGACTACTACCCTTTGTTTCCTGGCCCTGAGCCAATTTTGGATCTAACCTGCCACATTCCCCTGGATTCCATGGGCTTTCATTTTATTGACCAGTCTGCCTTGTGGGACCTGGTCAAATGCCTTACTAAAAACCATTTAGACCACATCCACTGCTCTACCCTCATCAATCCTTCTTGTTACTTCCTCAAAAAACTCAGTTAAGTTAGTAATACATGACCTTCCCTTAACAAATCCATGCTGACTATCCCCAATTAATCCGGACCTTTCTAAGTGGCAGTTTATCCTGTCCCTCAGAATAGATTCTAACAATTTTCCCACCACTGAGGTCAGATAATAAGTTGCTATAGTAAGTTGTGAAGAGCACAAGGAGTCTGCAAAGGGATAAAGATAGATTAAGTGAGTGGGCAAAAATTTGGCAGATGGAGTATAAATGTGGAAAAATGTGAACTTGTCCACTTTAGCACTAAGAATAGAAAAGTAGATTACTATTTAAATGGAGAGTGATGGCAGAACTCTGCGCAACAAAGGGATCTGAGTGTCCAGATACATGATTTACAAAAAGTTAGTATGCAAGTGATAAGGAAGGCAAATGGAATGTTGTCATTTATTGCAAGGGGAATGGAATATCAAAGTAGGGAAGTTTTGCTGCAGTTCTACAGGACGATGGTGAGCTCACAACAGGAGTACTGCATACAGCTGTGGTCTCCTTACTTAAGAAAGGATTTAACGGCATTAGAAGCAGTTCAGAGAAGGTTCACTCAACTGATTCCCTGGATGAAGGAGTTATCTTATGAGGAAAGGTTGGACAGCTTGGGCCTGTATCCATTTGAGTTTAGAAGATGAGGGATGATCTTCTTGAAACATATAATTGAGGAGACTTGATAGGGCGGATGCTGGAAGGATGTTGCCCCTTATGGGAGAGACAAGGAATAGGGTGGAAAACTCCAGAAAGCTTGTTATGGAAGGATAATGCTGGAGCCTATCTTTACTCAGTTTCACATTTCTTGTATAGACAAAGGATTACAAACATTTTGCTCCTCACTCAAACCCGCCACCAGTCTCATGAAGTGACTGCTTGGAAGTGCTCAAGACAGATCCCAATTAACACCCTCCACCTGCATATAATCAAACGGTTGATACACAATTAACAGATTAACGGGGACACAGTTTGAAAATAGGGGATCTCCCATTGACGACGAACATGAGAAATATTTTCTCTGAGGAATGACGTTTGTGGAATTCTCTTCTCCAGAGAGCAGTGGAGGCAGGGTCATAGAAAATTTTTAAGGCCAAGTTAGATTCTTGATTGACAAGGGAGTCAAAGGTTAGATTCTTGATTAACAAGGGAGTCAAAGGTTTTTGTGGGAGGACAGGGAAATAGAGTTGAGGCCATAATCAGATCAGCCATGATCTTATCAAATAGCAGAGCAAGCTTGAGGGACCGAATGGCCTACTCCTGCTCTTAGTTCATATGTTTGTACATCTGCCAGACTGAGCCTGCGGCAGGTGGTGAGGGGACCAAGAAGACGGAAAAACCGACTTGACCTCGTCCTCACCAATCTACCTGTCGCAGATGCATCTATCCATGGCCATATTGGTACAAGTTACCACCACACAATACTTGTGGAGACAAAGTCCCAGATTCTCACTCAGGACACCCTCCATCGTGTTGTGTGGCAATACTGCCATACAAAATGGGATAGACTCTGAACAGAGCTAGCAGTTCAAAAGTGAGCAACCACGAGGCGCTGTGGGCCAACAGTAGCAGCAATTATATTCAACTACAATCTGTAACCTCATGGCTTAGCATGTCCCTCACTCTACCATTACCACCAAACCAGGGGACCAACCTGGTTCAATGAGGAGCGTAGGAATGAGGGCATGCTAGGAGTAGCACCAAGCATACCTTAAAATGAGATGCCAACCCAGTGAAGTTACAACACAGATCTACATGCATGCTAAAAACAAAAGCAGCATGCCATAAACAGAGCTAAGTGATCCCACAACCAAAGGATCAGATTAAAGCTCTGCAGTTCTGCCACATCCAGTCATGAATGGTCATGGACAATTAAACGGAGGAGGGGGCTCCTCAATAATGGGGGAGCCCAACATGCCAGTGTAAAAGACGAGGCTGAAGCATTTGCAACCTTCTTCAGCCAGAAGTATCGAGTGGATGCTCCATCTCAGCCTCCTCCTGAAGTCCCCAGCATCACAGTTGCCAGTCTTCAGCCAATTCAACTCACTCCACATGATATCAATAAACAGCTGACGGCATTGGATACTGCAGCGGCTATGGGCCCTCCAGGGCGTAGTAATGAAAGCTTGTGCCCCAGAACTAGCCGCACACTTGGTCATGTTGTCCAGCACAGCGACAACACGGGCATTTACCCGACAAGGTGAAAAATTGGCCAGGTCTGTCCTGCCCACAAAAAGCAATACAAATCCAATCCAGCCAATTACCACCCCATCAGTCCTCTCTCAATCATTAGCAAAGCGATTGAAGGCGTTACCAACAGCTTAACAAGCAGCACTTTCTCAGCAATAACCTGCTCACCAATGTTCAGTTTGCGTTCTGCCAAGGCCACTCGGCTCCAGACCTCATCACAGCCTTGGTGCAAACATGGACAAAAGAGCTGAATTCCAGAGATGAGGTAAAAGTGAGTCCTCTTGACATCACGGCAGTATTTCACCAATTGTGAAATTATAAAGCAAGCAGCCTTAACAATATTGCAGTCCTGTTAATCAGGGGAAGACTCCTCATTGGCTGGAGTCATACATAGCACAAAGGAAGACGGCTGTGGTTGTTGGAGGCCAATTACCTCAGTCCCAGGACATCGCTGCAGGAGTTCATCAGAATAGTGTCCTAGGCCCAACCGTCTTCAGCTGTTTCATCAATGACCTTCCCTCCATCATAAGGTCAGAAGTGGGTACGTTCACTGATACGTGCACAATGTTCACTATCATTCGCAACTCCTCAGATACCGAAGCAATCCGTGCCAACATGCAGCAAAACCTGGACAACATTCAGGCTTGTCTGATAAGTGGCAAGTAACATGTGCCACACAAGTGCCTGGTCATGACCATTTCCAACAAGTGAAAATCTAAAAATCTCCCCTTGACTTTCGATGGCATAACCATCACTCAATCCCCCACTATCCATATTCTGGGATGTTACCATTGACCAGAAGTTTAATTGAACGAGCCTTATAAATACTGCGGTTCCAAGAGCAGGTCAGAGGCGAGGAATCCTGCCGCGAGTAACTCACCTCCTGACTCCCCCAAAGCCTGTCCATCACCTACAAGGCACAATTCAGGAGCGTACCGCAACACTATCCACTTGCCTGGATTGAGTGCAACTCCAACAACACTCAAGAAGCTTGACATAATCCAAGACAAAGCAGCCCACTTGATTGGCACCCCATCCACCACCTTAATCATTTACTCCCTCCACCACCAGCCAACAGTGACAGCAGTGTGTACCATCTACAAGATGTACTCCAGCAACTCGCCAAGGCTCCTGCCACAGTACCTTGCAAACCTGCAACCTCTACCACCTAGAACAAGGGCAGCAGATGCATAGGACCACCGCCTGCAAGTCCCCTTCAAGTCACTGACCAACCTGAATTGGAAATATATTGCCTTTCCTTCACTGCCAATGGGTCAAAATCTGGAACTCGCTTCCGATCAGCACTGTGGGTGTACCTGCACCTCATGGACTGCAGCTCACCACCATCTGTTCAAGGGTAACTAAGGATGGGCAATAAATGCTGGCCTTGCCATTGATGCTCACATCCTAAGAATGAATAAAAGAAACTGGAAAATGACTTGTTGTAAAGTTATCCCAATTAAGTCACTACTTCAAAAGGAGGGCAGAAAAGGAGAGAAAGCCAAGTCTCAAACCAGCTGGCATCCACCAAGACAAAAATCAACAAATTCCAAGTTCAGAATCAAGTACAGGTCTTAGCTTCTGATCTATGCAGTACAATGCAACTACAGTAACTTGACAAATTGTTAAATGCAAGTAACATAACTCAGGAGTTACAGAGGTTATGTGGTGCTAAGGACACTGCTTGAGGGAGGATAGAATAACAAGGACAGACAATGACAGAATAAAAAGAAACAGCCAATCAAACCTGTGTACAACCAAGTGACGGGGTAAAGCAGCCATTTGACTGCACTGGTTTTACAAGCAGAACTTTCATAAAGTTCAGAGTAAGCCGTGCAAAAGATCTCTGAAATTAGAAAGCAAATTACATTCAGCCGAAACAGAGTTCCTGCAATCCTAGAAAATATCGCGCTCGAAGCCAGGCCCACCCACAAAACCGGCCAAACCAAGATGAGCTCATCACCATTGGGAGTTTTCGCTAATCGAGCTCATTCGTAGGCCATTGAGGAGTCTCCAAAAATAAGCGAGTTCTTTTCAGTGCAAGGACACTATTAGGCACCTTTTAAAAGCTTCTGAATGTAATTTTTTTTTCATTACTAAAAACTGACCACTATATCTCAATATAACCAGTAAATGGTTCTGTATATTCTTAACAAGTCATTTTCAGTAATTTATAATCAGGTTCTTCACAGGTGATAGATTGACAATCTGATTAAAAATTCTTGCTTTGTGATAAAGCCATTTTCAGCTGTATTAATCAAACTGCACCATTTACCATTGAAATATATTGAGCATTTTTTTTTAAAGCAAGTTCTTAGATTTTTTTTAAAATTGCGTTTTAAGACACTGCCTGATGAGGCTCATGCATGGAAGATTTTGCGTTCGACAACGTGCAAATGAGGTCGGGCGACAACATGAGAAAACAAACTTCTCCAAACAGGTGTAATTTGCACTTGGATTGCCCATTGTGCCTAAAGCAGAACCTCTACCCAAGGCTATAAAAGGGTACAATTAGAGAGTGAACAAAAAGTAAAGGAAAAGGTTAACTCAGGCAAGCAGATCTTATATTTTATTCCATGGAAAAGTAGTCAAAAGTGAAGAAGTTTTGCACAGGTGTGTTAATAAGTTTTAAAAATTAGACAAGTATGTAACATTTGTGTCAATGACTACTTCCAAATCAAATGGTCAGGCAGCTCAAAGAGAAATGTAAAATATATTTTAAACATTTGTAAATGTGTAAGACATGCATAAAAGCTATGTTCCATTAACTCCACTGTCCTTGCCAGCGATTATCTCATATGCCATTTCACCAATTCCCAGAGGTTGCATAAGACAAACCAGGAGAACCGAATTACAGAGGTTTGCTCCTGATGGTTGCAACCTATGGTGTAAAGAATTTATAAAGAGAGATTTCAAGTTGAAGCCCAAGACTCACACACAATTCAATGTATGCTCAACATCAGTATAGCAGTTGGCTAATTCAGCAACTGAACAAGAGCAGAACACAGCACAAGGTGACAAGGCAGAATTAGTCATGCACAGGAGAAGCATTACATCCAGCTTTTAAAAAAAAATAGAGATACAGCACTGAAACAGGCCCTTCAGCCCACTGAGTCTGTGCCGACCATCAACCACCCATTTATACTAATCCCACATTCCTACCACATCCCCACCTGTCCCGATATTTCCCTACCACCTACCTGTACTCGGGGCAATTTATAATGGCCAATTAATCTACCAACCTGCAAGTCTTTGGCATGTGGGAGGAAACCGGAGCACCAGGAGGAAACTCACGCAGACACAGGGAGAACTTGCAAACTCCACACAGGCAGTACCCAGAATTGAACCCAGGTCGCTGGAGCTGTGAGGCTGCGGTGCTAACCACTGCGCCGCCCCTTTGTTAGTCATATTCTGAGAGAATTTGTTTATGATTATAAAATGAGACTGCGTTGCTGATGAACATAATCCTCTGCTTTTAGTGATGAAACTCCTTGTGCAACTCTCATCATATTGGAAGGCAACACTGTTGACAGACTTTGGAATAGAATCATTTCAGTGTAAGCATCCTCAATATTAATCGTGTTAAACTACATTAAGATGAGGGAATAAAAAGCTATTATCTGTAATCAGTTGCCAACTGCGAAGCCTCATTGAAGATTCCCACTCTATTTGCTTTCCCAGCCACCTGTCACTTGTAGTCCCAAAGCTACCAAGCCGAAGAAAGGAATGTTGGTGTCAATATGCAAACTTAAATTCAAGCTTTTAGATTCAGCTTGGTCTTCTGCAATATTATTTGAGTCACCACTTTCAAACTGTTACTACTTGTTTAGTTGCTGCTCATCTTTCAGATCGGTAAAGTGAATGACTGCAAAGGGTAATATCATCTGCAAAGGAATCACTCAGACATCCACTCCAAATAGAATTTCAGTACAACTGTTTTTGTAAAAAAAAAAACCTGAATTACTGTGAATTTAACCTCGAGGGGGGCACTGAAGTGCAGAATTCAGCTTCATCAACTGGGGGCATTTGAGGAGCAAAAAAGTTAAGTTCAAAAGCTGGAGAAGTGCAAGTCTTCCTCATATAGCTGTTGTACACCTCATGTGAGAAGTTCCATTACTCACATAACGAGGAAAAGGATCCCTCAAATCGCTCAACTTGATGGGCACATAAATGCATGAGTGCAAAACAATGCTTTCCAAAATACACAATACCAACCTGAACCTAAGTTTGGGGCGGGGGGGGGGGGGGGGGGGTGGGGGCAGTGCAATTTTCAAGTACTAACAGAGCAGCAACAAAATATATACTTTTTTAATCTTACCCTGAGAAGACAACTGTGCAGCTTGGGAAAGGAGAGTAGTGATGCTTAAAGCTGATGGTCCAGCCGTGAGGAGCTTATGAAGCATAGACTGTAAGGAAGCTTGCGTGACAGCAGCTGTAAGGACTGCAAGACAAAAGGAAAGTGCTTCCTTAAACTTCTGCTATGCAATGATAACATGTTTAAACTGTTTACAATAGGTCAAATAAAATTAGAAAAACTTGTTAAACTAAATTCTGATTTATCGGACAATAATTCCAGCAGGCGATTAATGCTGTCCCAAATCAGTGTCCAAAATTCAATTTACACATGACTTTTTATAAAATCAAAAGCTCTGTTTTCATTGTTGGCTAAGCCATGAGAATTTGTTAGGAAAAAATGCATCCGAAAAGAAAATATTCAACCCTCGCATCTAAATTGTAATCTTACAAAATGAAAGGAGTGAAAGGAGAAATATGAATGGAAAAAATCACCTACATCGCTGTCCCTTCCAGAAATTTATGCCCCAGACAGTCAGCCAACTCTGTATTTATCCAAGTAATAAACTAATCTTTTCAACTTGGCAAATGTAGTTTCAATATTCAAGGAACAATCAGGGCACAAAACTAGTATTTACATGGCAGAAAAACTAAAATCCATATAGCAAATACTGCTTGAGAGCAATCTGCAGCATACTCTAAATGAACATTTAAATAATACATGCATTATGCAGCAGTCACCATAATTTTGGAAATATTAGATTACACCTTAGAAACCTACAAGAATTCCAACTTAATCAGCTTTTTAAAAAGCTTTTACCAAAGTTCACGTGAGAGATCTAAGGAAATTTAAGGCTTACTGAATCGTTGACATCATCCAGATCAAATGAGAACTGGCATAGTAACCAAAGGCAGTGTTAACAGAAGATGCTCTGCCAATGAAAAGATATCTAGCAGCACATAAACGGACTTGCACTGGAACCTCTGCTAAATTGCAAACTTTGTGAATGATATGGAATAGCACATTCGTACCTGAACTCAATTTGTTCACACAACAAAATACTGAGCAGGTTAAGAATAGGAAGATTAACATCCTCAGTGACTCATGCCAGTTCCGTAAATATACTAAGGTAAGGTAGATTGAATTTTAGTGAATAAATGCATGTCAATATATACAAGAACAGCCAGCAATAAACATATGAAGAATATGCAAAGGTCCTATTATAAGCAATGCCAGCAAGACAACTCCCAACAGGAATCAACAAGCAGTGACATTAAACAGTACTATTTTAATCTGAAGCAGTTGAGATTGGCTTAGAACCATCAGCATATTCCTTTCAAATCACAAGGGTTTCAAGTTCTGAGACTTCTTTCCTCCAATGCCAAAGATGAAAAAGGACAATGATTTTGGAGTGCTGCTGAACAAACAGTGAAAGCATATGGTCAAATCAGACTTTAATCAAAAAGGCGAATTGAGCACTCTGTTCATCTAGACAGTATGTAACAAATGAGTGCAAACTATATGTAAAGTCTAATGCCTGGGCGAGGCAGAGATTTGCTCGTTTTACCTCAAGAGTGAAGATGCATTTAAAAAAACATTCAGAAAAAAATAACTAAGAAACTGAGAGAATGCAGGCGATTAAGGAAGGAAGGCTCCAGCAACCAAACTTATTTTCACTGAAGACAGACACAAAATGAAATACTCTGAAAATTAGACCCTGTGCACAATATCCTCTTGTTTTGCAATGCAGATTTTGCAAACCAAAACAGAGCAGGAGAAAGCAGCAAAGAATCTAACAGCCATGTGCAGTTATGAAGCTTCACTGCCACAAAGAAAGGAAATGGAATTCAAGTTTCAACACCTTATTCTCTTCAAATCAGAACTCAAACAGAACCTTCATTCAAACCAACCCTGTTGTCCTGCTGTTTCAACCAACAAGATTGTCAATACACCCGGTATTTTAAAACTGCTCTGAAGCATTACAAGCAAACTTACGTCTTCACTCAACTTCTAAAAAGCCATTATTCAAGCTACTAAATGAATCTTGAATGAAAAGTGACAACAGCTCCATTCCTGCCTCTGCCAAGGAAGTATCTCTTAAGACAAGCATGACTGCTACTGCTGCTGGTTAACAATAACAGAAAACGTTGGTAAAACTCAAGAAATTAGTCACCATCCGTGGAGAGATCAACCAAGTTTTAATACAAGCAGTACTGTCACAACTGACTGCTGAAAGATTTTATAAAGTTTGCGTTTTCAACAGTCATTCTTCGGAGTTCTAGTAGGTTGCTGTTTCAGATCTGGCTGTTTATGGCCCTTGGGTCCAAACTGCATCAGATCCTAATGCGACAGTTGAGCTTTAAGGACAGAAGATCAAAGAGCCAGGGTCCGGAATTTCAAAGTGGAGGTGGGAAACAGGAACCGGGTCTGGTTTTAGATCGAAAACCTGCCACCACTGGGAAGCTGATTCAGAATGCAATTTTCAAGTGGGAAAGCCATGGTTTCCTGTCCTCAGAGCCAGTGGGATTGAAAATGGCCATGGGTCAGATGAAGTTTTAGCAAACAGGGTTAAGGAAAATCCCAAAGCCTTTTATTCATATATAAGGAGCAAGAGGGTAACTAGAGAAAGGATTGGCCCACTCAAGGACAAAGGAGAAAAGTTATGCGTGGAGTCAGAGAAAATGGGTGAGATTCTAAACGAGTACTTTGCATCGGTATTCACCGAGGAGAGGGACATGACGGATGTTGAAGTTAGGGGCAGATGTTTGATTACTCTCGGTCAAGTCGGCATAAGGAGGGAGGAAATGTTGGGTATTCTAAAAGGCATTAAGGTGGACAAGTCCCCAGGTCCGGATGGGATCTATCCCAGGTTACTGTGGGAAGCGAGAGGAAATAGTTGGGGCCTTAACAGATATCTTTGCAACATCCTTCAACACGGGTGAGGTCCCGGAGGACTGGAGAATTGCTAATGTTGTCCCCTTGCTTAAGAAGGGTAGCAGGGAAAATCCAGGTAATTATAGACCGGTGAGCCTGACGTCAGTGGTAGGGAAGCTGCTGGAGAAGATACTGAGGGATAGGATCTATTCCCATTTGGAAGAAAATGGGCTTATCAGATAGGCAACATGCTTTTGTGCAGGGAAGGTCATGTCTTACCAACTTAATAGAATTCTTTGAGGAAGTGACAAAGTTGATTGATGAGGGAAGGGCTGTAGATGTCGTATACATGGACTTCAGTAAGGCGTTTGATAAGGTTCCCCATGGTAGTCTGATGGAGAAAGTGAAGGCGCATGGGGTCCAAGGTGTACTATCTAGATGGATAAAGAACTGGCTGGGCAACAGGAGACAGAGAGTAGCAGTGGAAGGGAGTTTCTCAAAATGGAGACGTGTGACCAGTGGTGTTCCACAGGGATCCGTGCTGGGACCACTGTTGTTTGTGATATACATAAATGATTTGGAGGAAAGTATAGGTGGTCTGATTAGCAAGTTTGCAGACGACACTAAGATTGGTGGAGTAGCAGATAGTGAAGGGGACTGTCAGAGAATACAGCAGAATATAGATAGACTGGAGAGTTGGACAGAGAAATGACAGATGGAGTTCAATCAGGGCAAATGCGAGGTGATGCATTTTGGAAGATCCAATTCAAGAGTGAACTATACAGTAAATGGAAAAGTCCTGGGGAAAATTGATGTACAGAGAGATTTGGGTGTTCAGGTCCACTGTTCCCTGAAGGTTGCAACGCAGGTCAATAGAGTGGTCAAGAAGGCATATGGCATGCTTTCCTTCATCGGACGGGGTATTGAGTACAAGAGTTGGCAGGTCATGTTACAGTTGTATAGGACTTTGGTTCGGCCACATTTGGAATACTGCGTGCAGTTCTTTTCGCCACATTACCAAAAGGATGTGGATGCTTTGGAGAGGGTGCAGAGGAGGTTCACCAGGATGTTGCCTGGTATGGAGGGCGCTAGCTATGAAGAGAGGTTGAGTAGATTAGGATTATTTTCATTAGAAAGACGGAGGTTGAGGGGGGACCTGATTGAGGTGTACAAAATCATGAGAGGTATCGACAGGGTGGATAGCAAGAAGCTTTTTCCCAGAGTGGGGGATTCAATTACAAGGGGACACGAGTTCAAAGTGAAAGGGGAAAAGTTTAGGGGGGATATGCGTGGAAAGTTCTTTACGCAGAGGGTGGTGGGTGCATGGAATGCATTGCCAGCGGAGGTGGTAGACGCGGGCACGATAACGTCTTTTAAGATGTATCTAGACAAATACATGAATGGGCAGGAAGTAAAGAGATACAGACCCTTAGAAAATAGGCGACAGGTTTAGATAGAGGATTTGGATGAGCGTAGGCTTGGAGGGCCGAAGGGCCTGTTCCTGTGCTGTAATTTTCTTTGTTCTAAGTCTGGGGCTCTTGCAGACTTCCACAGCAGCAATCACAGAGGCTGCTAGTTCTAAGGGAGCGATTTGCCTTACACAGCACCAAAGGGAAGTGAGATGTCACACGGGAACTGGAGGCCTGGTACCAGGGGCGAAGCAGACCTTCGCTCCTTCGATGCACAACTGGATCTAATGCAGCAGACCGTGTGGGAGAGGAGCAAGGTCCTCTTCAGAGAGCGGTAGGAGGCCACCTCGTCGTGTAGCAGGGGCAACTCTGTGTTCAGTGTTACCCCCCTCCACCCCGACTTCCTCCTAGTCTCTTACCTCCTGCTCCTCCTGCAATCAGCTGTCTGCTTCCAGGGCCTCACTGTCCTCAAGGTCCACACCTCTCCAGAAGGCCATGTTATGGAAAGCACAGCAGACCATGACAATGGCCGAGACCCTTGCAGGAGGGTATTGCAGAGCGCCCCCTGACGAATCTAGGCACCAGAATCACATCTTCAGAAATCGAGGTCTGCTTAATTGTTGGCCTGCTGAGCAGGTGGCATGAGTTGCTTCATCTCTGTGCCTGTGTCTGGGGATCTCATAGAGGGGTCAGTAGCCATCTCTTTGAGGAAATTCCCTTGTCCCCTTGAATCCATTCAGGAACTATGGGGGATGGAGTGAAGATCTGAGGAAGCCTTTTTTTAAAAAATTCATTCATGGGATGTGGGCAATGCTGGCCAGACCAGCATTTATTGCCCATCCCGAATTGCCCTCGAGAAGGTGGTGGTGAGCTGCCTTCTTGAACCGCTGCAGTCCATTTGGGGTAGGTACACCCACAGTGCTGTTAGGAAGGGAGTTCCAGGATTTTGACCCAGCGACAGTGAAGGAACAGCGATATAGTTCCAAGTCAGGATGGTGTGTGACTTGGAGGGGAACTTGCAGGTGGTGGTGCTCCCATGTATTTGATACCCTTGTCCTTCCAGTTGGTGGAGGTCACGGGTTTGGAAGGTGCTGTCTCAGGAGCCTTGGTGCATCTTGTAGATGGTACACACTGCTGCCACTGTGCGTCGGTGGTGGAGGGAGTGAATGTTTGTAGATGGGGTGCCATTCAAGCGGGCTGCTTTGTCCTGGATGGTGTCGAGCTTCTTGAGTGTTGTTGGAGCTGCACCCATTCAGGCAAATGGAGAGTATTCCATCACACTCCAGACTTGTGTCTTGTAGATGGTGGACAGGCTTTGGGGAGTCAGGAGGTGAGTTACTCGCCTCAGGATTCCTAGCCTCTGACCTGCTCTTGTAGCCACGGTATTTATATAGCTACTCCAGTTCAGTTTCTGGTCAATAGTAACCCCGAGGATGTTGATAATGGGGGATTCAGCGATGGTAATGCCGTTGAATGTCAAGGGGAGATGGTTAGCTTCTCTCTTGTTGGAGATGGTCATTGCCTGGCACTTGTGTGGCGCGAATGTTACTTACCACTTATTAGCCCAAGCCTAGATATTGTCCCGGTCTTGCTGCATTTCTGCACGGACTGCTTCAGTATCGGAGGAGTCACGAATGGTGCTGAACATTGTGCAATCATCCGCGAACATCCCCACTTCTGACCGTATGATTGAAGGAAGGTGACTGATGAAGCAGCTGAAGATGGTTAGGCCTAGGCCACTACCCTGAGGAACTCCTGCAGCGATGTCCTGGAGCTCAGATGATTGACCTCCAACAACCACAACCATCTTCCTTTGTGCTAGTTATGACTCCAGCCAGCGGAGGGTTTTCCCCGATTCCCATTGACCTCAGTTTTGCTGGGGCTCCTTGATGCCATGCACGGTCAAATGCTGCCTTGATGTCAAGGGCAGTCACTCTCACCTCACCTCGAGTTCAGCTCTTTAGTCCATGTTTGAACCAAGGCTGTAATGAGGTCAAGAGCTGAGTAGCCCTGGTAGAACCCAAACTGAGTGTCACTGAGCAGGTTATTGCTAAGCAAGTGCCGCTTGATGGCACTGTCGATGACACCTTCCATGAATTTACTGATGATAGAGAGTAGGCTGAGGGGGCAGTAATTGGCCGGGTTGGATTTGTCCTGCTTTTTGTGTACAGGACATACCTAGGCAATTTTCCACATAGCAGGGCGGATGCCAATGTTGTAACTGGACTGGAACAGCTTGGCTAGTGGCACGGCAAGTTCTAGAGCACAGGTCTTCAATACTATTGCTGGAACATTGTCAGGGCCCATAGCTTTTGCAGTATCCAGTGCCTTCAGTCGTTTCTTGATATCACGTGGCGTGAATCGAATTGGCTGAAGTCTTGCATCTGTAATGCTGGGGACTTCAGGAGGAGGCCAAGATGGATCATCAACTCAGCACTTCTGGCTGAAGATTGTTGCAAATGCTTCTGCCTTATCTTTCCCACTGATGTGCTGGGCTCCCCCATCATTGAGGATGGGGATATTTGTGGAGCCACCTCCTCCAGTTAGTTGTTTAATTGTCCACCACCATTCACGGCTGGATGTGGCAGGACTGCAGAGCTTAGATCTGATCCGTTGGTTATGGGATCGCTTAGCTCTGTCTATCGAATGCTGCTTACGCAGTTTTGCACGCAGATAGACCTGTGTTGTAGCTTCACCAGGTTGACACCTCATTTTGAGGTATGCCTGGTGTGCTCCTGGCATGCACTCCTGCACTCTTCATTAAACTAGGGTTGGTCTCCTGGCTTGATAGTAATGGTAGAGTGGGGGATATGCCGGGCCATGAGGTTACAGGTTGTGGTTGAGTACAATTCTGCTGCTGCTGATGGCCCACAGCGCCTCATGGATGCCCAGTTTTGCACTGCTAGATCTGTTCGAAATCTATCCCATTTAGCACGGTGATAGTGCCACATAACACGACGGACGGTATCCTCAATGTGAAGGTGGGACGTCGTCTCCACAAGGACTGTGCGGTGGTCACTCCTACCAATACAGTCATGGACAGAAGCATCTGCAGCAGGCAGATTGCTGAGGACGAGGTCAACTATGTTTTTCCCTCGTGTTGGTTCCCCCACCACCTGCCGCAGACCCAGTCTAGCAGCTATGTCCTTTAGGACTCGGCCAGCAGTGGTGCGACCGAGCCACTCATTGTGATGGACATAGAAGTCCCCCACCCAGAGTACATTTTGTGCCCTTGCCACCCTCAGAGCTTCCTCCAAGTGCTGTTCAACATGGTGGAGTACTGAGTCATCAGCTGAGGGAGGGCGAAAGGTGGTAATCAGTCGGAGGTTACCTTGCCCATGTTTGAGTGATGCCATGAGACTTCATGGGGTCCAGAGTCGATGTTGATGACTCCCAGGGCAACTCCCTCCCTACTGTATACAACTGTGCCACCAACTCTGCTGGGTCTGTTCTGCAGGTGGGACAGGACATACCCAGGGATAGTGATTGCAGTGTCTGGGACATGGTCTGTTCGGTATGATTCCGTGAGTATGACGATGTCAGGCTGTTACTTGACTCGTCTGAGGGACAGCTCTCCCAACTTTGGCACAAGCCCCCAGATGTTACTAAGGAGGACTTTGCAGGGTCGACAGTGCTGGGTTTGCCGTTGTCGTTTCTGGTGCCTAGGTCGATGCCAGGTGGTCCGACGGTTTCATTCCTTTTTATTAACTTCGTAGCGGTTAGGTACAACTGAGTGGCTTGCTCGGCCATTTCAGAGGGCATGTAAGAGGTAACCACATTGCTGTGGGTCTGGAGTCACATGTCGGCCAGACCAGGTAAGGACAGCAGATTTCCTTCCCTGAAGGACATTAGTGAACCAGATGTGTTTTTACAACAATCGACAATGGTTTCATGGCCATCATTAGACTAGCTTTTAATTTCAGATTTATTAATTAAATTCAAATTCCACCACCTTCTGCTGTGGTGGGATTCGAACCCAGGTTCCCAGAGAAATACCCTGGGTCTCTGGGTTACTAGTCCAGTGATAATACCACTACGCCACCGCCTACCCTGCCTAGCCTGGAATGGCACAGAATGAAGGAGTCATGGCAGCTGCCAGGAAAGCGAGCACAAACATGGAGGAAGGTCTTGTTGTGGTAGTGGACCATTTGGTCGTTGAAGGTTCTCAGTGGCCGATTGCTGGGTATCTTGATGGCCACATAGATACAATCAAATCAACGGTGCCATGCACCTGAAGGGAACCATCAATGGCATCAAAATCCAATGCTTTCGGTGCCAGCACAGGCCCATGTGTCAAATGGGCGTAGTCCCTGCCTTTCTGAAAAGGGCATCCGTGACCTGCATGATGGCCTAATGAGATGCCACCTCGGTCTACAGCTGATCCCGAGAACGACCCGGTTGCATACAAGCTCAGAGCACCCGAGACCTTGACGGGTGCAAGTAAGTGACTGCCATGGGGATTGCGAGGCCGCAGTTCACTGTGGATCAGAGCACAAATGGCTGAAACCATCTGCCTGGATAAGCGCATGCCTCCTACGGCACCAGCACAAACATTTGCAGGTAGCTGATCCTTGGGCTGTGCACTCTTGGGTGCAACCGCACCGCTGTGCTCCTCTGACCTACTGCTGCCCAGGAAAATATACATGCCGCAGCTCATCCTGGTTGCTCTGTCCAATGTCAGAGTCGCCTGCTACAATCTGACCTCCGTCAGCTGGGCCTCCGACACTCAGCAGGTGTTGCTGTGCCAAGCCTAGCTGCCACAGTGATGCCAGTGAGCTCACTTCCCTATCTGGTCTTGTGTCAATCTCCAATTTAACATTTAACTCCTACACTTGCAACAATATCTTCAGTGGAACACATGAGGCAGCTAAGCTTCATTTTCTGCCTCTGCTTTCAATTAAACAGCCATTTCCATTGCCCTCAGCTCCCTTCACAATGCTCATGTCCTCACTACTCTGCCATGTTCCCCCCATGGCATTTTGCCATTCCCAGCATTTAAAAATAGCTCCCTGCTCCTGACAAGTCTGTTAAGGCATTCTTTAATAAGCTCAACAGGGCAATTAATTGAACGCAGGTGCTCAACTTGTTCCCTCCCTCCCTGCCAGTTCAAGTTTAAAAATAGGATCACGTTCCAGAGGCAGCAAGACCCAGCACCGAACTTCAAGAACATGATCGCACTCACTGCCATCCCCACCCTCAGCAGGGATTGAAAATCTGGCCCCAAGTCTCCGATTTTTATACTGTGATTTGCACGCAGGAGATCTCTTCAGTACAATGAAATCGCAAATGCATTACAAAAAAATTGGATGTATTTTTGGAGAAATTATATGGTGGGAAAACAGTACAAGGGAATTAAAATTTATGAAATGAAAGGAATACTTGCAGAGTTAAATTTCACATGTGCGTATCTCTAGTCAACCTCATCTATCTTTGGCAGAACAAGCAATTCTCTGGTGGAAAGTGTCATCATTCAGCTGGAACCTGTACCTTGTGAGCAAATCTGACATTGCAGAAATTACTGGTCCAAAAGATAAACTGAATTTAATGCACTAGTGCGATTATCTCAATGGTTATGAAACATAGGTCTGGGCGGCAAACCATGGCAAAGATGGCAAGTTAGGACTGACATTTTACTGAACAGGTACTGGAGAAGCTGCTTCAGATGGGATGGCACCCAAACAATATTTTGTATTTAGTTGTCAGTGGGGTTGTCCCATATTGACAAATTTTCTCCGGACCAGCCACTTGATATCTATTAGTTAGCACTTGAGCCAACTTGGAATTATAACTCAGCAATGCGTCATTAAGGAACGAATCCTGCAAACAATTCCTACTCACATGCAATTGATTTGCGGACCTCAAATGGAGAGGTGCTGTTATGCTAAACCTCTATGGACTGAGAGGCATGAAGCTTTACTATTTTGATTCCAGTAACCAAGTTGATTGCAGTGATTCTTCAAACTTGAGGCAAAAGATCATGGCACTATATCTATTTCCATCACCCTCACCCCGCAGAACTCATAAGTGGCCAAAGTACAACTCAAACCAGATCAATCCAAATGCGGTCGACTGCAAATCAAGAAAGTATTAAACTGAAAGAGACCTTGCCAGATCTGACATCAAGAACAAGACAAAATGATTTTCAACAGGTCATACATCTACAGGCAATTTAAATTCTGCATTTTCTTCTATAAGGCAAAGATCTGTTTGTGACCAATGGCAAAAGAGTTAACGGCATCCCAGAACAAGACTTCAAACAGAGTAGAATAGGGACCATCTGACCACCCATGGCAAGTGCTGCAAATTATTTTGCTTCCATGGAAATATAGTCATTTATATTTGTATACACAGGCTGGATTAAAGAAGAATAAATATCCTACCTAGCTGTGTGTGTTTCCAATCAGTTGCAGAAAACCAAGCCTTACCCTTCAATAAAGAGAAGGCAGCATCATAGCCAATGGCATTTTTAAAATGTGAAAATTAACATTCAAATTTGCACTGAATGCAATCTAAGCTGGTTTAAGAATTTTCACAAGTACAGATCACAATATGACTTATTGTTACACAGAAC
The DNA here is from genome assembly GCF_036365525.1 of Heterodontus francisci. Taxonomy (NCBI): domain Eukaryota; kingdom Metazoa; phylum Chordata; class Chondrichthyes; order Heterodontiformes; family Heterodontidae; genus Heterodontus; species Heterodontus francisci. Next base: position 178,195,363 of record NC_090372.1, on the reverse strand, counting down.
ACCCAATATTAGCCGAATAAGGTCATTATATACGCACACACCTACATATATATAAATAAATATATATAACACACACGTAAATATATAAAGAAAGTGGCAACATGCCTTAGAACTACAGCAGACGTATTCCATAAACAAACAAAACGCCAAAGGGAATTCCAACAATATTTTCACCAGTAAAGAAGTGAAATGAGAAGCGATCTGGCTCACGTAAATTGGAGTCAAAGGCTAGCAAACAGAAATGTAATGTGGCAGCCTTTAAAAAGAAGATGGTTTAGTATAGTCCAGGTACATTCCCAAAAGGGGGGAAAAAGGGCAACCAAAGCCAGAGCTGCCTGGATAACAAAGGAATTACAAAGTAGGATGAAGCAGAAAACTGGGGCATATGGCAGATGTTAGCTTGATAATACAAGAATCAGGCTGAATACAAAAAGTACAGAGATCAAAAATGACACAAGAGGGGGTAGGGGACAGTACGAAAATAGATTTACAGATAACAAAGGTTATTCTGTAGGCTTATTAACAGGAAAAAGATATCAGAGGATTTGTGGGGCAGAAGGCATAGCTGAAGTATGAAATAAGTACTTTGTTCAGTGTTGACCAAGGAAGAGGACTTTGCCAAAGCTATGGTAAATGAGGTTGTCAGGTACTAGAAAGGCTGGTAGCAATTTAAGTTGATAAGTCACATAGTTGAGATAGGATGTAGCCAAAGTTGCTGAGGGAAGTCAGGGTATAAATTGTGGAAGTGTTGGCCACAATCTTCGAATCCTCCTTCGATAAAGAGATGGTGCCTGAGGGCTGGAGGATTCTAAGTGTTCAAACCGTGTTCAAAAAATGACAGGCCAGTGTGGTCAACGTTGGTGGTGGGGGAAGCTTTTAGAAATGATAATCAAGAAGACAATTAACAGCCACTTGGACAGCACGGACTCAAAGGAGAGCCAGCATGAATCTGTTAAGGGTAAATTGTGTTTGACGAATTTAATAGAATTTTTTGATGAGGGAACAGATGGGATGGATGAAGGCATTTGAGGTGTACATGGATTTTCAAAAGGCATTCGATAAAATATCACATTTTCGGCTTGCTAGCAAAATGGAAGCCCATGGGATAAAGTACAGCATGGAGACAAAACTGGCTAAGGGACAGAAAACAAGGGAGTTGTGATCAATGGCGATTTAGCAGACTGGATGGGGGCTATACAGTGACATAATCCAGGGTTCAGTATTAGGACCACTGCTGTTTTTGATATACATTAAAGACTTTGATTTGAGGGTAATGCGTTTTACTACATTAAAGGCACGATATAAAATATAAAATCTACAACAGCAACAAATTGTTGCTGTTGTAGAGGGCACAATTTCTAAATTTGTAGATTGCACAAAACTTGGAAATGTAAACAGTGATGATAGTAATAGACTTCAAGAGGACACAGGTAAGTTGGTACAATAGGTGAACACATGGAAAATGAAAGTCAATGCAGAAAAATGTGAGGTAATACATTTCGTTAGGAAGGATAAGCTGAGACAATACAAGCTAAAATGGTGCAATTTTAAAGGGGGCACAAAAACAGACACCAGGGTTTTTGTGCATAATCTTTGAAGATGGCAGGACAAATTAACAAAGTGGGATCCTTCGTTTTTATCAACAGAGGCATAAAAGTGCAAAAGTCAGAAAGTTATGTTAAACCTACATAAAACACTACTTTGACCACCACTTCACTTTAGGAAGGACGTGAATGTTTTGGAGAGGGTACAAGAGAGAATGGTTCCAGGGATGAGGGATTACATTTAGACAGATAGATTGGAAAAGTTGGGACTGTTCTTTGAGCCGAGAAGGTGAAGAGAAGATTTGATAGAAAAGTTTAAAATCATAAAGGGTTTAGATAGAGTAAATAAAGAGAAATAGTTTCCAATGGTTAAACAGTTGATAACCAGAGGAACAGATTGAAGGTGACTGGCAAAAGAACCACCGGCAACACGAGGAAATTTTTTTCTCTTCACAAGTCATTGAGATTTGGAATGTACTGCCTGATGGCACAGTAGATACAGATTAAACAGTAACCTTCAAAAAGGAATAGAATAAACACTGAGAAAATACTGCAGAAATATGGGGAAAGTGGGACTGACTGGAGTGCTCTTCAGAAGAACCGGCAGAGGCTGGAATGGGCTAAACAGCCCCCTTTTGTGCTGTTTTATTCCATAATTATACATATAATTTACATTTTAGTAGGTAAACTAAAAAGACCACATACTCCCTGGAAAATAATTGTTGAAATGAAGTTGAGGAATATGGCAATCTGGGAGTACAGATACACAGATCAAAAACAAAAGCATTGGTTTCATTTCTAGAGGGATAGAATTGGTTAGCCCACACTTGAGAGTACGGTGAACAATTCTGGTCTCCGTATTATAAAAAGGATACATCGGCACCAGGGAAGGTTCAAAGAGGAGATTTACCAGAACAACTGAGAGGTTATACCTCCCAGGAAAGATTGAACAGGATGGTCTCTTTTCTCTGGAAAAGGGGCTGAGGGTTGACCAGATAGGTGTCAAGATTATTAAAAGGGTTCGATAGGGTAGACGCAGACAAGATGTCTCAACTTGCGGGGAGGTCACAACTAGCGGTCATGAATATAAAGTAGTCACTAATATATCCCATAGGGAATTCAGGAGAAACTTCTTTACCCAGAGAGTGTTTAAAATGTGGAACTCGCGACCACATGGCGTAGTTGTGAGGAACACCATAGATGCATTCAAATGGAAGCTATGAGGGAGAAAGGAATAGGATATGTTGATATGGTTAGATGACAAGGGGTGGGAGGAGGCTCATGTGGAGCATAAACACCAGCATAGAGACAAATGGCCTGTTTCTGTGGTGTAACTACTTATTAACTAGTACAGTTTAGGGTTTGTAAAGATTTTGTTTCAATAGTTATCACTTCCACATGTCGCTCATAAGGCTTCTTTTAACACCAGTCTAATATCTACTTTGAAAATGCTCACTCAATTTCTCTTTCTCCTTAATTTTCCCCAATATATTCTTTTGGCCATCTAATTATTGCCAAGCCAATGTGCTTTTTGAATGATAATTTCCTTTAATCTACCAACTGGAGATGTTTTTTTTTTAAAACAACAGATAAAAGATGGCTTTGCAAGCAGCTTAAGAAACCTAATTTGCAACACTGTATCCTGCATTGCAAGGCCTGGGATTTGGGAGACGAAATGTCAGCTCATCCCAGCAAGAACCAAGACCCAGGAAGTTTAAGGAGACTTCTTGTACTTTTTATTTTAGCAAGAAGAAATACTGCTAACTACTATGTTTGAATCACTGAGTGACTGTCATGTGACAAAACTGCCTCATTTGTGGTTTTCAGCCTGTGTTTCTCTCTCTCTCCATTCTAGCTTGCAAGCTTCAAACCCTGTCTGTTGACTAACCACCACTGCATACTCCGGCTACAATCAGAAACCCCGTTGGAGGATATCATCCGCAGCTGTCTCCAAGAGACCCACCGAACCAGTCATCTACCTCTGAAAACTAAAAGCCTCAGGACCACCGAATTCGACTAGAAGCCAGCCGAAGCACCAAACCCCACAGACTGTATACACCTTTTTACTATGGACTCTAACTAACCTAATCCAACTTTCCCCACTCTGTACCCTATTTGTGTGTGTGTGTGTAAACTTCTAGTGTGTGTGTCTGTGTAAGAGTGAAGGTTGGTGCGTAGTTTATTATTTTCATTAGATTGGTTTCGGTACAATAAAGTTAACCTCTTCCTTAGTTGAACTCAAAAAACCTGTCCGATTGGTTCTTGTTATGATCATAGCAACTAAGTAATCAAATGCCTACTGAATTAGCCAGTACATCCACTTTAAGAAAGAATTAAACCTGTTGTGGTCAAACAAGGAGGGAAAAGAGGGAAGCCCTTCTACCCCTCCTCACTTGGCCGTAACGTTATTCAATATTTTTCTGTTAGATTTATTATTCTAGCACAGCCCTTTGTTGCACTCCATTCCACAGAGCATTGCTCTACACTCCTGAAATCCCAATTTCAGTTTCCATAAAACTGCATGTCGGCCGATGTTTCAGTCGTGGCCTTCTCCGAGTCAACCCCCGCATCTGATTTCAATCACCAATATCACTCTCTCATATATGGAGAGGCACCACAGGATATTCAGTGAGGAAACCATCACTTTGGCAATGTTTGCAATTCATTGAGTTCCACATTTCCCAGGATTTTTTTCTCAAATTCATTAACATGTTGTAAGAAAATGGACAACTATTCCAGGTGCTTTTGTTCAGTTGATTCAAGCTATGTATTCTCAACCAATAACTACACTTCTAAGTATCTGCCTTTCTTCATTCCAACCAGCTGCTTTAAATTTTGCAGTCAAGCTAAGCCAGAAGGTGCACAAGCACATGTCCGTGTTTCAGGAACTTGCATTAAGGCAATGCAGAGCCTCAGCCAGAAATATACAACAGTCAGGCAGGCACTATGCATATGAGGTGTTTGGCTCAGCACCATAAAAGAAAAAAAAACGTTTACCAACGTTTAAAAAAAATTGCCCAAAGCTCAAGTTATAAAAGATATCACATCTTTCAGTCATTCCGTGGACATTGCTGTGCTTACAATGAAACGGATTAGGTTAAAAAAAGAATGGAACAATAGAGGTGCCATTACACTACTGGATGTATTCTATCGGCCACCAACTAGTGGGAAACAAATTTGCAACGAAATTACAGAAGTGCAACAACTATAAAATATGAATAATGAGGGCATTTAAATATCCGAATATAGACTGGGATGATAATAAAGGGAAGAAAGGGAGAAGAGTTTCTGAAGTGCATCGAGGAGAATTTTCTTGAACAGTATGTTTCCTGCCCAATGAGAAAGGAGGCATTGCGGATCTGGTTCTGGGGAATGAGCTGAGACAAGTGGATCAAGAGTCAGTTGGGAAACATTTAGGGGGCAGTGATCATAGTATAATAAGGTTTAGGTTAACTATGGAAAAGAACAAGGCGCAATCCAGAGTAAAAATAACTAACTGGGGGAGGGCCAATTGGGTAAGAACAGACCTGTCCCAGGTAAACTGGAATGAAAGACTGGCAGGCAAAAATCTAACCAATAACGTGCTGCCTTTAAAGAAATGGTTTGCATACAGTTGAGATACATGCCATTGAGGGGGAAAGGTAGGGTAAACAAAAGCCAATGCTCCCTGGATGATGAAACAGATAAAATAGTATGATGAAGCAGAAAGAGGTATGATATTAGATAGTCTGCGTGAAGAAACTGTAATAGAAAAAGATTTCTTTATGAAAGTTGTCAATGATCCTGTAATCAAAACACAGTTTTACAAACTCACCAGTAACTGTGCTATTTTCTCCTGTACTGAGCAAATGCTCTGCCTGATGCAAGCCCCAGCCTTCAGCTTAGCATGTCGCTTACTGGCCTAAGTTCCCAAATACAAACTGCCCTGCAGTTTGAGTCAATGGAACAAAACTTGCAAGCAAGTACCTCACAATGTGGTTCATTATTAATTTTTTGCCTGTTGCATATTTGCAGTTTGTATTTTCACTGATATCACATAATCTAGTCTTGAGAATTTTTTCCCATGATTACCAAACTATTCTTAGTGAACCAAAGTGGCCCTGGAGAGGATGCAGATGCGATTTACCACAATGGTTCCAGGGATGAGCGATTTTAGTTACAAGGTTAAGTTGGAGAAGCTGGGGTTCGCCTCCTTGGAGCAAAGGAGATTGCAGGGAGATTTGATAGAGGTGTACAAGATTATCACAGGTTTGGATAAAGTACACAAAGAAAAACTGTTCCCATTAGCTGATGGTAGAAGGACTAGGGGTCAGTTTTAATATTTTGGGCAAGATATGCAGGGGGAATGTAAGGAAGAACTTTTTTTTATGCAGCGTGGGGTAATGACCTGGATCTCACTGCCTATGAGGGTGGTGGAAACAGAAACAATCAATGATTTCAGAAGGAAATTGGATGGGCACTTGAGGGAAATAAACTTGCAGGGCGATGGGGATAGAGCAGGGGAAATGGGACTGACTGGACTGATTTAGGAAGAGTCGGCACAGACTCGATGGGCCGAATGTCCTCCTTCTGTGCCATAAATGACTATATCCAGGACAGGAATGAAACCCAGTTTTCCAAAAGAAATGGAGGCAGAAAGTAATCAGCTCATCATTCTTTTAAAGGTACACAAAAAGAAATACAAAAAAAGTCAAAAAGTAAGGAGGTGAGGGTAAAAAGAAAAGTCGGGAAAAATTAAGAGTTATAAATTCAATTCATGAACAAGGTCTTATGACATGGCGATTGAAAGAATAAATTTAGTAATTCAATTCTCTAGACAAATATACAGCATATTGCTGCTTTGTAAAAGTGCAAGAGGCTTGCAAGTCAACATCGAAAACATATGTGAATTGTTGAGTAACTGGCAACCAATTTACGCTTTAGGAAGTAATTTCACTTTTCCAAATAATTTTAACACGACACTGGAAAGCACTGAAGCAATCAAGCTAGTATTATATTACAACACTCAAAAGCATCCTATTGGCATTCTTGATATTTCACAATATTACGAGTGAAACTAATCTTGGGAACTTGCAGACGTTTTGCTTCATCTCTGCAAAGTATTTACTGAAGGAGGTAAAAATTCTGTTAGTGCTGTGTGGTTGTTGCATTGCACTAGTTCTAAACAAAAGCACCAGGTCGTTACCATTAAAAGTTTACATAATTTTCTGCTAAGTACCAGTTACATATGACCTCTTTTACAATCCAAAGGCAGTGTTCCAATTTTTGCTTGAGTTACTTAATCACCCAAATGGACAGGAGCAGGGGAGGTGGTGGCATAGTGGTGCCGTAACTGGACAAGTAACTCACAAAACCAGAGTATTTCTGTGGGGACATGCGTTTGAATCCCACCAAAGCAAAAGGTGAATTCTGAATTCAATTGATAAATCTGGAATCAAAAGCTCGTTTAATGATGGCCATAAAATCATTGTCGATTGTTGTAAAAACGCATCAGGTTCACTAATGCCCTTTAGGGAAGGAAATCTGCTGTCCTTACCTGGTCCGGCCTACATATGACTGCAGACCCACAACCATGTGGGTGACTCTTACATGCCCTCTGACCAGGCTCAGCAAGCCATTCAGTTGTATCTAACCGCTATGAAGTCAATATAACAGAACGAAACTGGACGATGGAAGCGGACGGACCACCCGGCACCGACCTAGGCACCGGAAGTGACCATGGAAAACCCGCCCTGTCGATCCTGCAAAGTCCTCCTTACTAACATCTGCGGGCTTGTGCCAAAGTCGAGAGAGCTCTCCCACAGACTAGTCAAGCAACAGCCTGACATAGTCATACTCACCGAAACATACCTTACAGACAATGTCCCAGACACTGCCATCACCATCCCCAGCAGAGGTGGCGGCACAGTCGGTAGACAGTTGGCTTGGGAGTCCTCAATCTCGACTCCAGACCCCAGGAGGTCTCCTGGCATCAGGTCAAGCATGGGCAAAGAAACCTCCTGCTGCTTACCACCTACAGCCCTCCCTCAGCTGATGAATCAGTACTCCATGTTGATCACCACTTGGAGGAAGCACGGAGAGTGGCAAGGGCACAGAATGCCCTCTGGGTGGGGGACTTCCAATGTCCATCACTAAGTGTGGCTCGGGAGCACAAGTGGCCGAGTCCTAAAGGACATAGCTGCTAGACTGGGTATGCAGAAAGTGGTGAGGGAAAAACATACTTGACCTCACCCTCACCAATCTGCCTGCTGCAGATGCATCTGTCCATGACAGTGTTGGTAGGAGTGACCACCGCACAGTCCTTGTGGAGACAAAGTCCCGCCTTCACATTGAGGATACCGTCCATCGTGTTGTGTGGCACTACCACCATGCTAAATGGGATAGATTTCGAACAGATCTAGCAATGCAAAACTGGGCATCCATGAGGCGCTGTGGGCCATCAGCAGCAGCAGAATTATACTCAACCCCAATCTGCAACCTCATGGCCCGGCATATCCCCCACTCTACCATTACTATCAAGCCAAGAGACCAACCCTAATTCAATGAAGAGTGCAGGAGTGCATGCCAGGAGCAGCACCAGGCATACCTCAAAATGAGGGGTCAACCCAGTGAAGCTAGAACCCAGGACTACTTGCGTGCCAAACTGCCTAAGCAGCATGCAATAGACAGAGCAAAGCGATCCCACAATCAACGGTTCAGATCTAAGCTCAGCAGTCGTAAATGGTGGTGGACAATTAAACAACTAACTGGAGGAGGTGGCTCCACAAATATCCCCATCCTCAATGATGGGGGAGCCCAGCACATCAGTGGGAAAGATAAGGCAGAAGCATTTGCGACCATCTTCAGCCAGAAGTGCCGAGTTGATGATCCATCTCGGCCTCCTCCTGCAGTCGTTAGCATCACAGATGCCAGACTTCAGCCAATTTGATTCACTCCGTGTGATATCAAGAAACGACTGAAGGCACTGGATACTGCAAAGGCTATGGGCCCTGACAATATTCCAGCAACATTACTGAAGACCTGTGCTCCAGAACTTGCTGCGCCCCTAGCCAAGCTGTTCCAGTACAGCTACAACACTGGCATCTACCCGGCAAAGTGGAAAATTGCCCAGGTATGTCCTGTACACAAAAAGCAGGACAAGTACAACCCGACCAATTACCGCCCCATCAGTCTACTCTCAATCATCAGTAAAGTGATGGACAGTGCTAACAAGCGGCACTTGCTTAGCAATAACCTGCTCAGTGACGTTCAGTTTAGATTCCGGCAGGGCCACTCAGCTCCTGGCCTCATTACAGCCTTGGTTCAAACATGGACAAAAGAGGTGAGTTGAGAGTGGCTGCCCTTGACATCATGGCAGCATTTGACTGATGGCATCAAGGAGCCCCAGCAAAACAGAAGTTAACGGGAATCAGGGGGAAAACTCTCTGCTGGTTTGAGTCACACCTGGCGCAAAGGAAGATGGCGGTGGTTGTTGGAGGTCAATTATCTCAGCTCCAAGACAATATTGCAGGAGTTCCTCAGGGTCGGTCCTATGCCCAACCATCTTCTGCTGCTTTATCAGTGACCTTCCTTCAAACACAAGGTCAGAAGTGGGAATGTTCGCTGATGATTGCACAACGTTCAGCACCATTTGCAACTCCCCAGATACTGAAGTAGTCCGTGTAGAAGTGCAGCAAGTCCTGGACAATATCCAAGCTTGGGCTAATAAGTGGCAAGTAACATTCGCACTACACAAGTGCCAGGCAATGACCATCTTCAACAAAAGAGAATCTAACCAACTCCCCTTGACTTTCAATGGCATTATCATCGCTGAATACCCCACTATCAACATCCCAAGGGCTACCGTAGACCAGAAACTGAACTGGAGTAGCCATATAAATACCTTGGCTACAACAGCAGGTCAGAGGCTAGGAATCCTGCGGCGAATGACTCACCTCCTGACTCCCCAAAGCCTGTCCACCATCTACAAGGCACAAATCAGGAGTGTGATGGAATATGCTCCACTTGCCTGGATGGGTGCGCTCCAACAACACTCAAGAGGCTCAACACCATCCAGGACAAAACAGCCCGCTTGACTGGCACCCCATCCACAAACTTTCACTCCCTCCACCACCGACGCACAGTGGCAGCAGTGTGTAACATCTACAAGATGCACTGCAGCAATGCACCAATGCTCCTTAGACAACACCTTCCAAACCCGCGACCTCTACCAACTCGAAGAACAAGGGCAGCAAATGCACAGGAACACCACCACCTGCATGTTCCCCTCCAAGTCACAAATCATCCTGACTTGGAACTATGTCGCCGTTCCTTCACTGTCACTGGGTCAAATCCTGGAACTCCCTTCCTAACAGCACTGTGGGTATACCTACCTCACATGGACTCCATGGTTCAAGAAGGCAGCTCACCACCACCTTCTCAAGGGCAACTAGGGATGGGCAATAAATACTGCCCTAGCCAGCGACGCCCACATCCCATGAATGAATGAAAAAAAATTAGAAATTTGTATCTATTCCCGAAGCAGACTAGAAAACAGATTCTTTGAAGGGGACAGGAAGGACAGGAGAAAAGAATGAATCAGAACAGCTGGACTAGTTTGGAAATGAAGGTCAGGTGAAAGCACAGAAGGTTGGATGAGGTGCAGAGAAACTAACAGCAATGTGCCAAGTTCTAGCTATCATGAACTGTCAAAAATAATTAAGACAAGCTTGAAAATCATAGACATAATAGATCAGCTAGAGTCGCCATCAAAGAGCTAAGCCATACAGATCAGGATGCTCCTAAGTTTATTTCCCGTTCTTTACCAAGTTAACTAACCATAGTTGAAGCTCTTTATGCCACTCTCCTGGATTAGCGAAGAAAAGAAATATTAATCAGCTAGGGTTTTCATTTCAAACCACTCTTCAGTGGCCCTTGCTTGGAAGTGCGTGCTTATATACTCAATCAGATGATGACAGTCACAGCCAGGGTTGAATACCCTAAAAAGCTCTCAAGTGATGATTACTTGTATGAGATAACAAGACAACATTGAACAATAACTTAGTTAAGTAACAATACTCTCAGGATGTTGGTTGGGGAAGGGGGGGAAAAGAAAATCAAAGATAAAAAAGGCTGAATAAAAAGTGCTGAGAGATCAATTAACTCTAGTACTAACTGGCAAAAGGAAATGCACTGGGTAAAAAAAGGACAATCACAATTTACTCGATGTTCAGCTTTTCTACTGGGATCGTCATATGTGTACCTTTTTCTTATAATATATAGATAATTTGGACTGGGGCAAAATTTTTAAGTTTGCTAACTACACAAAAGCAGGGTATCTGGTAAACTGGGAAAACGATAAAAGAAAATAGGTTAATGGAACGGGCAGACAAGAAAACAATGTAATTTCATGAGGAGCATGAGGGAACATATTTGGGAGGAAACAGGCAACAAAACATACCCGTCAAGGAAAGACACTGAACGCCATGGATGAACAGAGACACCAACGTCTCAAGAAAAAATATTGGATTTTATAAATAGGGGCAGAGAGACAGAGAGACAGAGAGACAGAGAGAGAGACAGAGAGAGAGAGAGACAGAGAGACAGAGAGACAGAGAGAGAGAGAGACAGAGAGACAGAGAGACAGAGAGAGAGAGAGACAGAGAGAGAGAGAGGATGACTTCGGGAATTAAAAAAACTTGAATGAAACATTCGGGTTAGCTCACAGTTACAGTACCATGTACAGTTTTAACTGATCTATTAGAGAAGGCATTAAAGTCAGACTGCACATGGCACACATTCATGGGGAAAATATGGTTGTCAGAACACACTTGAGACACTAATTGCACTACAACTGACAAAACATAAATTTGTAAGGGTTTTGATTAAGAAAATAGAAAGGCAATTTCCTAATGGGGAGTTGGTGATTAAGGTTCATCAACTTAACGAGCTCACCAAAAGAAAAAAGGGGGTTAGGAGAAACTTCTTCAGCAATTAGTTGTTGAAACACGGAATGTTGGCACTGGGAAGGAGCAATGCTTCTGTTAAAGGAAAAAATGGATAAATATTGCAAGCAGATGATGATACAGGGATATGAGGAGACAGCAGGATTAATTTTGGATTAGTCGAGCAAAAAGTCGAAAGAGATACAATAGTCCCCTCTTGTGCTGTAAAATTCTCTGGTTTAGACTGTAAATGTATTGGATGAAATGCCGACTTCTTCGTGAAGTGAAGGCAAGTACATGAAAACTTGGCTTCTAACAACTTCTGTTATACATCATCCAAAGGTGCTAATAGCATGGTGATGCCTGGGAGAAGACTAAGGGAAATTTAAAAATTCCATAGAACCCTGAAGCTGGCCATCCTCATCATCAATGTACAGAGGTTTATCTATATAACAAAGCATCCAGTATTTAAGTGGTCACAGTACTCCAGAAAAGAAATATTCAACTGAACAAATGTGTTCAGTGGTTGCACATTATTGCAACTGTGTTCATTTAAAGTATGGGGCATAAACTCAATCCAGCATTATATGGCTGCACTGAGATTGGACAGAAAAGAAAGTCATCTTATGAGAAGGATCAGTGAGAATTTTCACAGGCAGACAGAGTGGATTTCATCTGATAGATAGATGGGTCCTTTTGATATCTCAGCCTGGCTGGCAAAGTCAAGAATTTTTCTGGTTTTTTTTTGGGGGGGGAGGCGGTGGGTTGGCTAAGTGGAAATCAACTGGCATCTCTGTCACCTCCCCAGCATCTTATTCAGAACAAGGGGAAACCTTCAGTGCTGCATACCATCGGCCAAGAATGGATCAAGATTTAAAATTTCCCCCAACTGAATAATGACACCATCTCAGAATGTAAGAGCTGGCAGCACGATTAGGCCATTCAGCCTCTGCTCTGCCATTCAGGAAGATCATGGCAGATCTTCTATCTCAGCGACACCTTTCCCCACTATTGACATATCCCTCGATTCCGTTAGTATCCAAAAATCTGTCAACTCTGATTTGAATATACTAAACAACTGAACATTCACAGCTCTCTGCAGTGGAGAATTCACAACCCTTGGAGTGGAAAATTTCTCATCTTAGTCCTAAATGGCTAACCCTTATCCTGAGACTGTAACCCGTAGATCCAGACACCCCAGCCAGGAAAAACATGCTCCCAAGCATCTACCCTGACAAGCCCTGAAGAATTTTATATGCTCCATTCTTTTAACCTTTAGTGAATATAGATCTAGTTTACTCAATCTATCAGAGATCAATCCCAGGAATCAGTCCGGTGAACTTTGCTCGTACTTCCTCCAAGGCAAGTCGGCCCTTCCTGATGTATAAACTGCAGAGTATTCTAGTGAAGTCTCATCAAGGCGCTATGCTATGTGGCCAATTTTTATGCGACAACATTCATAATCCAGTCCCCTGTGCAGCTGATGCTCAATATCAAGTACAATGGAAAATCTTACTTTGACAAAAGCCAAAAAGGATAAAGCAGTTCGTCGTGGCTGTTACTTTTTCCCTAGGCCTAATGTTTAAAATAATGGCATGCTTTTCCAAGTATATTAAAAATTGTTTTTAGCATTATTACAAAGTTATGTGAATGCTCTCGGCAGATTCCTGACTCTCAAGCGACAGCTGGTGGAAAACTAGATTTGCTTCTAAAGAAGCAGTTGACAGACAGTTCCAGCATGTTCCATGATTGAGTTCGATACAGCTCTTGGGTCTAAAGGGATCACAGGACATGGGGCGAAAGCCGGAACAGGCTACTGAGTTGGATGATCAGCCATGATCATAATGAATGGCGGAGCAGGCTCGAAGGGCCTGCTACTGCTCCTATTTTCTATGTTTCTATGTGTCCTTGACAAACACATCTGCAGGAAGGGTCGCCAGCTGCAGAAGCTTGGGCTCCGGGTTTTGGAACGCGAGCGGCGGCTGGAGTCACTGTAGTGCATCTGCAAGGCAGACAACTACGCGGATTGCACATTTAGGGAGGTGGTCACACCAAAGGTTAAGAACGAGCAGGCAGAGAGGGAATGGGTGACAGTCATGCAGTCTGAGGGAACCAGGCAGGTAGTGCAGGAGTCCCGAGTTCATCTCACTTGCTAACTAGTTTCCATTTTGGATACTGGTGAGGGCGCGGGTTCCTCAGAGAAGTGCAACAAGAGTCAAGTCCATGGCACCACGGATGGCCCAGCTGCACAGGAGGGGAGGAAGAAGAGTGTAAGGGCAATAGTGATAGGAGCTTTGTTAATTAAAGCAACAGACAGACGTCTCTGGGGCCGCAGACATGACACCAGGATGGTATGTTGACTCCCCGGTGCCTGGGTCAAGGATGTCACAGAGCAGCTGCAGGACATTCTTCTGGGGAAGGGTGAACAGCCAAAGGTCGCGGTCCACATTGGTACTAGCAACATAGGTAAGAAGAGGGATGAGGTCCTGAAAGCAGAGTTTAAGGAGTTAGGGAAGAAATTAAAAAGCAGGACCTCAAAGGCAGTAACCTCAGCAATACTCCCATGTGCCACATGCTAGTGAGCATAGGAATAGGAGGATTTACCACGTGGCTGCAGAATTGGTGCAGGAGGGAGGGCATCAGATTTCTGAGACATTGGGATCTGTTCTGGGATAAGTGGGACTTGTACAAATGGATGGGTTGTACCTTAACCTTAGCAGGACCAGGACTAACATTCTCACAGGGAGATTTGCTAGTGCTCTTGGGGAGGGTTTAAACTAATTTGGTCAGGGGGTTGGGAACCTGAGAGGGAGCTCAGATTGGAGGGAAGCAAAACTGGTAACAGAAAATAGAGTAGTAAGCAAAATTGGAAGGCAGATGAGACGAAGGCAAACATCAAATAGGATCGGAATGAGGAATAATGTTAAGACAAAGCTAAGAGCATTCTATCTGAATGCATGCAACATTCACACAAAGCAGATGATTTGAAAGCACAAACAGAAGTAACTGGATATGATTTAATTGCCATTACGGAGATGTGGTTACAGGGTGACCAGAACGGCGAACTGAATATTCAAAGATATTCATCATTTAGCAGAGCTAGGCAGAGGGGAAAAGGAGGTGAAGTAGAGCTGTTAATAAAGGACTAGATCAGTACATTAGTGAGAGAGGATCTTAAATCTAACGAGCAAGACATAGCATCAGTTTGGATGGAGATAAAAAACAGCAAGGGGCAGCAAACATTGGTGTGAGTTGTTTATAGGCCACCAAACAGTAGTGCTAATGTTCGACATGGTATAAATCAGGAAATTAGAGGTGCATGTAGCATGGACAATACAGTAATAATGGGCGACTTCAATTTACATATAGATTGGGTAAACCTAATTAGCACTAATGCTGTGGACAATGAATTCCTGAAGTGTGTACGAGATGGGTTTCTGGAGCAATATATTGAAGAACCAACTAGGGATCAGGCTATTTTAGATTTAGTATTACGCAATGAGAAAGGGCTAATTAATAACCTTGCTGTAAAGGAGCCATTAGGAAATAATGATCATAATACGATAGAATCTTATATTAAGTTTGTAAGTGATATAGTTCATTCTGAAACTAGGGTCTTAAATCTGAACAAACAAAACTATGAAGGTATGAGGGGCAAGTTGGCTATGGTGGATTGGTAAAATACATTAAACAATATGACGATAGACAGGCAATGGCTAGTATTTAATGAGGTATTACACAGTTTACAACAAATATACATTCCTCAAAAAATAAGACGAAAAAACCCAATAGGAAAGGTGAATCAACCGTGGCTAACAAAAGAATTTAAGGATTGCATTAGGTCAAAGAAGTGGCTGAAAAGATCGCCAGAAAAAGCAGCAAGTCCAAGGATTGGGAGAAATTTAGAGCAGAGGCCTGCTCAAGTCGGGAAAAGAACCCGACCCGAACCACCGAGGACCCGTGCCCAACCCGACCAGAGTCCTTCCTAAGTTGCCCCGAGCCCGACCCGACCCAACCGCCCCTTTACTTAACTTCGGACTCGGAATCTCCACAAAGCTGCAGCGCATGCGTGATGACGTCATCGTGGCGTCACTCGCTCACTGCGCAGACTCCGTTTCATCCCGGCTCAGTTAAGTTTTTTTTAATTCCAATACTTACCGGCAGAGCTCTTACCGTGTGTGTCAAGCCTGACCTGACCCCGAACGCCGTACCCTGAAGATGGACCCGATCCAACCCGAACCCGACACATGTCGTCGGGTCCCGTCAGGTCGGGTAGCAGGCCTCTAATTTAGAGTCCAACAAAGGAGGACCAAGAAACTGATAAAGAAAGGTAGAGAGATTATGAATGCAAGCTAGCTAGAAATAGAGGCTGAGTGTAAAAGATTCTTTAGGCATGTGAAAAGGAAACAATTAGCAAGGACGAATGTGGGTCCATTGCAGGCACGGACAGAAGAGTTTGTGGTGGAGAATAAGGAAATGGCGGAGGGACAATTACTTGGTGTCTGTCTTCACAGAGGAAGACACAGAAAATCTCCCAGAAATGCTAGGACTTGTAAAAATGAGGAACTGAAAGTAATTAGTATCAATAAAGAGATAGTACTCAAAAAATTAATTGGATTGAAAGTTGATAAATCCCCTGGACCAGATGAGCTACATCCCAGAGTGTTGAAGGAGGCGGCTATAGAGACAAAATTCTAAAGATTCTGGAAGGATTCTTACAGGCTGGAAAGTAGCAAATGTAACCCCACTATTTAAGAAGGGAGCAAGAGAGTAAACCAAGAACTACAGACCTGCTAGTTTGACGTCACTCTTAGGGAGAATGTTAGAATCTATTATAAAGGATGAGATAACTGGACACTTGGAAAATAATATGATTGGGCAGAGTCAACAAGGCTTTGTGAAAGGGAAATTATGTTTGACAAACCTGTTGAAGTTTTTTGAGGATGTTACTTGTAGTATAAAGGAGAACCAGTGGATGTGGTGTATTTGGATTTTCAGAAGGCTTTTGATAAGGTCCCACACAAGTGGTTAGTGAACAAAATTAGAGCACATGGGATGGGGGTAATATACTGCAATGGATTAAGAATTGGTTAACAGACAGAAAGCAGAGAAAACGACTAAATGGGTCATTCTCAGGACAGCAGACTGTTACTAGTGGGATACCGCAAGGATCAGTGCAGGGACCACAGCTGTTCACAATCTATATAAATGATTTGGATGTGGGGACTAAATGTAATATTTCCAAATTTACAGATGACACAAAACTAGGATGGAATTTAAGTCGTAAGAAGGATGCAAGGAGGCTGCAAGGGGGTTTGGACAGGCTAAGTGAATGGGCAAGAACATGACAAGTAGAATATAATATGATTAAGTGTGAAGTGATCCACTTTGGTAGAAAAAGCCAAAAGGCAGAGCATTTCTTAAATGGCGAGAGGTTGGGAAGTGTCCAAAGGGGTCTGGGTGTCCTTGTTCATCAGTCACTAAAAGCTAGTATGCAGGTGCAGCAAGCAATTAAGGCAGCAAATGGTATGTTGGCCTTCATTGCAAGGGGATTTGAGTACAGGAGTAAACATGTATTACTTCAATTGTACAAAGCCTGGTGAGACCGCACCCGGAGTACTGTGTACAGTTTTGGTCTCCTTTTCTAAGGAAGGATAAACTTGCCATGGAGGGAGTGCAACAGAGGTGCACCAGATTAATCCCTGGGATGGCGGGATTGGTTTTATGAGGAGAGGTTGCAGAAACCGGGCCTGTATTCTCTAAAGTTTCAAAGAATGAGAGGTGATCTCATTGAAACTTACAAAATTCTTATCAGCTGTGACAGGGTAGATGTGCATAGGAGGTTTCCTCTGACTGGTGAGTCGAGAACCAGGGTCTTAGTCTCAGAATAAGGGCCAGGCCATTTAAGACCGAGATGAGGAGGAATTTCTTCACTTAGAGGGTGGTGAATCTGTGGAATTCTCTACCCCAGAGGGCTGTGGAAGCTCAATCATTGAGCATGTTCAAGACTGAAATCCATAAATTTCTGAACACTGACATCAAGGGATATGGGGATAGTGGGGAAAAATGGTGTAGAGGTCGATGATCAGCCATGATCTGTTTGAATGGCAGAGCAGGCTCAACGAGCTGAATGACCTACTCCTGCTCCTATTTCCTATGATCCTATGAAATTACAAGGGGAGCAAACAATATCTCTTTGGATTCACAGAACATATGAAGCTATGCCCACACCAGCCTGTGAAAATGACAGATTTTTAAAAATATGTGCATTATAGTTTCCTTCTTCAGCCAACAACCCAAGGATACTGCACGAAAACCACTATGAATCCAGGCTACTAGCCTAGCCATTATGATTAAGTCTATAATTTTAGAGCAAGGTTCTCGATTCTGATGCAAGTTTGTTATTACAAATTTGAGTCTGCTGCAGATATCTACCCGAGTTCAGTTACTCCCTTAAATGGTCTGGTTATTTGTTTATGGAACAGTTGCAATTCGTATCTATTGGTCCAAGTGCCTGGAGATGATTTAGCAAATAAATAGCAACAGAGTCAGAAGATATAACAGTAAAACATGGCTTCTGAATATTCAAGCACAATTCATGAACTTTTGAAGGCTGATAACTTAGTGATAAGAACTTGTCCTACTGCAAAGAAAATGAAGGGAAGGAGACAGTAGTAGTCCCTCGGGGTTAGTATTAGATATTTCTGACATTAAATAACCTGGACTTGGATATAAAGGGAAACACTTCAAAGTCTGCAGATGACACAACATTTTGAAATGTAATTAACAATGAAGAGGACAGCAGAAGACTGGTGAAATGGGTAGACGGATAGATGGAACTTAATGCAAATAGTTGTGAAATGGTGCAAATTGGAAGGAAGAATGAAGTGAGGCAATTTAAAATAAACGGTACTATTTTAAAGGGGCAGAAACACAAAAGACCTGGGTGATTCACATACAAATATCTTTGAAGGTGGCAAGACAAAAAAAAAAGTGAGATCCTTTCCTTTATACACAAAGGTATAAAAGCAAGCACGTCATGCTAAAACTTCATCACAGGTTACCTGGCAGCTGAAGCACTGTGACAATTCTGGGCATCACACTTTAGAAAGGACATCAAGACTGTGTGCACAGGACTTTTTTTTTATTCATTCGTGAGATGTCAGCATTGCTATCAAGATTTATTGCCCATCTCTGATTGCCCTTGAGAAGGTTGGTGATAGAAAAGGTAGCAGAATGATACAGTGATGGGAGAAAATGGGATTATTCCTTAGTGCAGAGGTGGTAAAGGGGAGATTTATTTGTGTGTTCAAATTTCTAGGGAGTTTTGATGCAGCAAGTAAAGCGAATCGGTTTCTGGTGGCAGGAGGGTGAGTAAATAGAGGGCACAGATTTAAGATAATTGCCAAAAGAATCAGAGGGGAAGTGAAGAGTCTTATTTTTAAAAATAGCACAGCAAGTTGTAATGATCTGGAATATATTGCCTGAAAGGGTGGTGGAAGCAGATTCAATTGTAAGTTTCAAAAGGGGAATGGATAAATAATTGAAGAAAAAAATTTACAGGGCTAAGAATTGTGCAGCTGCACGAACTGGATAACTCTTTCAAAGAGCCGACACAAACATAATGGGCTGAAAGGTTACCTTCTATGAAGGTGGTAAAGGAAAGATCAAGAAAGTAAGACGAGAGTGGACAGCTTCAGTGGGGACACTACTATAGGCTCGCATATAAATGGTCTAATCTTTAAGCAAAAATTCTTTGCATTTGGTTATCACTGTGCACCATCTCCAGTAACAGTAACCACACAGCAGTGGCAATCAGATCAATCACATCCTCCGAATAATAGTATGAATTAAAGGGTTTATATTGGAACAAATGCAAAAATAAATGGCCACCACACTATCACAGCCAGAGTAAAGCTCAAACAAGGAAAACTTTCAACAGTGGAAATTAAGTTTGAACTCAACAGTTTGAATATCACAGTAAATTAACAACGATGTGTGCTCTGCTTTGGGGCATCAATATGCTGCACACATTTTTTTCATTCTTTCATGGGATGACAGTGTTAATGGTAAGGCCAGTATTTGCTGCCCATCCCTAATTTTCCTCAAGAAGGTGGTGGTGAGCCACCTTCCTGAACTGCTGCAGTCCATCTGGTGTAGTTACACCCACAGTGCTGTCAGGGAGGGAGCTCCACGTTTTTGATCCAGCCAGAGTGAAGGAACAGCGATATCGTTCCAAGTCAGAATGGTGTGTGGCTTGGAGGGGAACTTACAAGTGGTGGCGTTTCCATGCATCTGCTGGCCTTTTCCTTCGAGGTGGTAGAGGTTGCGAGTTTCGAAGGTGCTGTCCAAGGAGGCATGGCAGGTTGCTGCAGTGCATCTTGTATCTGGTATGCACTGCTGCGACTGAGCACCAGTAGAACAGGGAGAAAAAGTTTCAGGTGGCAGATGGGCAGGTGGCAGATGGGGTGCCAGTCAAAGTGGTCTGTTTTGCTTTGGATGGTGTCGAACTTCTTGAGTGTCGTTGGAGCTACACTCATCCAGGCTGCACTCCTGATTTGCGCCTTGTAGATGGCAAACATGTTTTGGGAGTCAGGAGATGAGTTACTTGCCGCAGAATTCACAGCCTCCGACCTGCTCTTGTAGCCACTGTAGTTATACGGCTGGTACAGTTAAGTTTATGGTCAACGGTAACTCCCAGGATGTTGATAGTGGGGGAATTCAGCAACAGTAATGTTGCTGAATGTCAAGGGGGCTGGATGTCCACCTGAACAAATGAAGCATTCAGATATGCAAACAGGATGCTGAACAGTCCAATACACAAGGAGGAAACACCACTGGAGTACAGGTACAGAGAATTAAAATGAAAATACCAGGACAGAACCAGGAAGCTCAATGAAGAAAGGAAACAACTGATGACTACACGTCACCTCACTTTCACAGACAAGTGAGTGAAGGACAATGCTGACACCAAAGAATAATATGAAGCAATGGCAGTAACACTTTTCAAAAGTATTCCTAAAGCCACAATGCTGTCCTAGATTCCACTGTTCAGTGAAGAAATGAAACAGGCAAGCAACTCAAGAACAAGATAATAGGTTCCATTTGCACAGAGATGCTGAATACAAACTATGGCATGGCAATGGACTGGCATTAAGTTCCCAAGAAAGTTGACCAGAGTGTAAGATCCAGAAGAGGATTATGTTGCTCTCTATCCCAAATAAAGATCTATGCAAAATTCATGTTATGAAGGACAAGTGCACAAGCAACTGCAATCAGATTTGCGATTTCAATTTTTAAGAGATTGAAATTTTGCTTGTTCCATGCTTTGAGGAACATTATTGAACAATACATGAATGGTGAACAAAGTTTTACAAAAATGAGTGATTTGGAAGTGGTGTACGAGAGCGCACAATGACCACAAGCCTATAAGACCTTGAGATTACAGCATGCCAGAAAATATTCAGCATGTGATCAGTATGTTTCAGCTCCACCAAAGGAGGATGTAATTCCTAATTTCATTCTGCGAAGTGAAGTGGGACAAAAAACCGACGAGTGTAGGAAAACCACTGGAAAACAGTGGCAACAACATAGTTAGGTTTAATCGCAGAACAGAACAGAATGATCAAGAGTTAAAGATGAAGGTGCTGAACAGGAAAAAGGCTATTAGGAGATCTACCCCAAATTAACTGGAACAGTGAACATGTCAATGGATCATAAGTGGAATTATATACATAATGCGTAGAGGACAAAATAAATCAACTTCCAAGCAAAACGGGATGTCAAGTACAGAATTGATAAATAGATTGAAACTAAATTGAAAATTAAGAGGCGTACAATGAGGAATCTAAACTTGAGCAGAGAACTGAAAAAAAAAAGATTAAAAGGTGAAAGAAAGGCGGCTAGCAGGTAATAAAACAAAATACGAAAAGGTTTTTTCACCATAGAAAAAGTTTTTTTTTGGAAAATGGAGTTATTGAAGATAGGATCACCCAGTAATGAAGGATAGAGTCTGTGAAGGATAAAGGAATGGTGGATATAGTGAGTGGTCAGCTATCATTGGAGCTCCTGACTGTCCTTCATAACTATTCATTCATCATGCATGATGGTAATTGTTCTAAGTGAATTTCTGTATCTCTCAATATAAAAAAACTGATATTTACAGTATTGAGACTTGCCAAATGTGTTCGAAGTATAATCTGAACAAGAGAAATGGTGAGCCGACACAGAACCAACTATGATACGCCCTCCTCCCCTGTAATATTTGATGCATCTTACTCTGCTCCTTTGACTCAGAATAGCCCAGAGACACCTTTCAGCAAAAAGCCAAATTATGCTTTTTCCTTCATGCATTCAATGGAGGTGGGAGTAAGATAGAAAGGATCTGTGTTGGCTACTGGGTACATGTCTTTCTTTGCCTCACAGGACAAAGTAGCAATGCATCTTTTGCTGTGGGGTCATGACAGTGTAGCACATAATCAACATGATGCTTCTATTGAGAAATCTGAGCAGAAGATGAACATTTGTTCAGCCAAGGAAATTCTTTTGCACAGATTTCACATCTCTGACCTCACATTTTACCATCATAAACACAATAATAATAAGCATGTAGTTTGATTACCCTACCAGCTAAAAGCATGTTACGCGAGGTAAATCATAAGAATGATAAAGAGGCCATTCAGCCATCATGTCTGTGCCAGTTCTTTGGTAGAGCGATGTAATTAGGCCCAGTCCCCTGCTCTTTCCCGATAGCCCTGTAATCTGTTTCCCTTGAAGTATATATCCAATTCCCTTTTGAATGCTACTATCGAATCTGCTTCCACCATTGTGGATTGCAACAACTCACTGTTTAAAATAAAGTTTCAGATGTCGCCTTTGTTTCTTTTGCCAATCACCTTAAATCTGTGTCCTCTGGTTACTGATCCTTCTGCTACTGAAAACAGTTTCTCTTTATTTATTCTATCAGAACCCATGATTTTGAACACCTGTATCAAATCTCCACTTAACCTTTTCTGCATTTAAGGGGAGGCGAGATAAGCACATGAGGGAGAAGGAAATAGGGTTTGGCTGATAAGAGTTAGATAAGGAAGGATGGGAGAAGGCATGAGTGGAGTAGGGACTGGTTGGGTCAAAAGGATGACTTCTGTGCTGCATATTCTATGTAATTCTATGAAAATAACACCAACTTCCCCAATCTCTCCACATAACTTAAGTCCCTCATCCCTGCTCCATTCTAGTAAAGCTTTTCTGCACCCTCTCCAAGACCTTAGCATTCTCCTTGGCATCTTACCCAGAACTGAACACAATACGCCAGCTAAGGCTGAACCAATATTTTAAAGGGTTAGCACCAATGAACAAGAAATGAGTGTGTCAAGTCTACCATGGGTTTGAAGGTGTAAAATTAATAAACATCACATTGCCATTTAGTTAACCAGTAAATTATGACTGAAACCATTTGTTGCTTTAAGTCTCACATTATATTGCAAGTTTAAAGTTTCTTCATCTTTCTCATCTTGTACAATGTAAAAAAAAGTTCCTCTGACCTAGTCGATGCATTAACACATTAAAAAGAGAAAGCTGTCACTTACCTTCATTTATCTTTGACATATCCACATTAGCATTGTTAAGCTGTAAGGTGGCTTGTAAAGCAGGAAGTAATTGCCTCAAAAGATTTGGATCCTGTAGTAGAGGAGGAATAGGTGACTGAGGAACAGGTGAAACTGGGACTGTAGATGTGGTGGCTGATGGGGTCTGAGAAGCAGGAGTCATTCCTGAGGACGACAACGAAGGGGTAGCACAAGAGTGAGATGCTGACTTGTCCGCTGAAGCAGTTTCTGGTGAAGAAGGGGGGAAAAAGTCAAAATGTTGCAACCTTACAGGAACATGTATGTAGGATGACAATTTTTCTGCTACTGTTTCTTTCCCGCAGTTCCAAAATAATCATAATTCAAGGGCTCCCAGGGGATTCCCTTGGATATTAATTTTGATGGACATTATGGATTGGGATATAGGTGACAAATTTATTGCCTTGTTGCACTGAACGCTGTTTTGCTGAAAATTTAAACCAAGGTCCCCATCTGCCGACTAATGTGGCATTATTTTAAAAATAGCAAGGAATTCTCCCAATATCCTGGTCAACAATCCCCTTTTCATTGTTTGCAATGCATTTTGGAATGCCAAGAAAATGTGAAGAATTCTATAAAAATTCAAGTTACTGCTCGCTTTATCTGAATTACAAACATTTCATGCCAACAGACAAGCCTGAAAGTACAATCACACAGACCGAAGCAGAAGAAGAATCAGTAACATGAACAAGATCAGTAAAGTATTAGTTTTTTTAGTAACTGAAGACAATATATGTAATTTTACCTTCTATACATATATCCCTGAAGGGAGTCGATGGCTATACTAATAATATATTGCATACTAATCGTAGCATTGCTAAAAATTTCACATTCAAGCCAACTAGGGATAAACAATAAATGCAGCCTCGTCAACATCCAGAGAACAAATTAAAAGAACTTTACGGGAGTACAGCAACAATTATATCAATCATGCAATTTTAAAAAACTATTCAGATTCATTGTAACGTAAATTATAGCCAAGACCAAGATGCACAAAATTTCCCCACTCAGGCAAGAAAGAATTGACTATCGCTTCATAATTGTTTTGCTGAGTAGAAGCGGGGGAGAAATAACTATCAATTCGAGATTACGTTTACGCAGGAAATGAGGTTTTTCGAAAGCCAAATGAAGCAGCAAGTCTATAATCTCTGCCGCTCAACTGCTAAGCCATGAAACATAAGCACATTCGGTTCCTATGAAGGATCTATCAGAATTGAGTCAGAAGGAACTGCCTGGACGGAAATATCATTTTAAGTAACTTTTTACGGTGAGCATTCTCACTTGGGAACCTGCAAGAGCAACATACAAGGTCAACAACCCTCAAAACGAGATCAGTCTTTCAGTTGATCCTGCTTTACGCAAGGTGCCTTGCTGCATAACCACAGGGACTCTAATTTGTCATAGCTGGCCAGCGCCAGAGTCAAAAAGTTCAATCAAGTGTTTGGTTGACAGCTCCACAACAGGAGGCTAATGAACTTTTGACCTTGGTTGCTTCCATCTTCAACAACTGCACTCACATTTCAGACAAACTCAAAACGGCTTCAGGGCTTAAGACAAGAACTGAAAGTAGGTTAACATTTATATATATCTTCACCCTTCCAAGTTTATACCGTGCACAAGCTTGGCTCATTTAATAGCATCATTATAACATTATGGGTTCGAAGCCCTCGTCAGGACTCAGCACATGAACTAAGCAGACAGTTCAGTGCATTACACAGGGACTCGTGCATTCTTGAACACCCTTCTGATGAGGCTTTAAACTGATACCTTGAATTCATTTGGGTTCAAACTTCACTAGATTTGAGAACATAACCTTGTTTCATTGTTGGTAGCACAATCTTACTGTGCTGTGTTCTGCCATACTTCAAAGTGATTTATTATATGAATGAATTTTACTTGTTTCAGAGATATGCTAACATGCTACATAAATAAAATAAGGCATGTAAAATTATTTCATCAGAAAAGTTGCAATAGTTTGATGCTTAGATTTGGAGTGTTGCCCCCAGGTACAAGAGTATGGCATCCAAATGTTGACATTTTTGAAGGTGACTTTGGCACAGACTGCGCCCAACATAGGATTTTTTTTAAATGCATTTTGAAATGGACTGTTGTGATCCACTCTTCATTTTTAATGTATAATAGTTTACTAACTATTAGTAAATAGTTACTAATATAAGAGGTGTAGGATGAACCATCTGGCCCCTCCAGCCTGCTCCACCATTCAATATGATCATGGCTGATCATTTGCCTCAACTCTTCTTACCCGCCCTCCCCATATCCCTTGATTCTGAGAGATCAAAAATCTATTGGGAGATCCATCACCACCCTGCAAAATGCTGCGATGTTCTAACTGCCCTGAAAATAAACAGTGATACCACAGGATACAAGAGTAAAACTGTGCACTCACATCGAGCCAGAGAGGGAGAAGTATGTTATTGTGTAATCAGCATGCAGAAAGTCTGTTAGTTTTGTATCATCCATTATTTTTTGCGAGCTATGTTCTGGGAAACATGGCCTTGTAAGGTTTGTGAAGCATTGTTTGTTGAAAATATTTATGCAGTGCTTACTGAAGAATTGACCAAATATCCCAACAAAATTCTAAGTATTATTTTTGTATCAGCTGATAAACTTGCCATCTCAAGTATTTAACCGAACCTAGGAAACACCCAAATTATTACCTGCTGTAGGTTTTTAATACAGAAACAAAGCCTATTTTGATTTTTTGAATGCAGCAAATCACAGAAAGTTGTGACAGAGGTCAATAGGGTCATAACAGCAAACCAAGCATTAGGGTTTATTTCTGGAGAGATAAATTGAAAAGTAGAAAAGTTATGCAAAACTTATATCAAACTTTGGTTAGGCCACATTTTGGTTGCGTACAGTGCTGGCTGTCATATTACAAAATGGATACAGAGACGCTGGAGTGAGTGCACAAGGTTTACAAGGTTTTTAGCAGAACTGAAATGATAAACTTATCAGTAAAGGATAAACAGCCTGGGTCTCTTTTCTCTTGGAAAGAGAAGGCGGAGAGATAACCCAATAGATGTCTTTAAAATTATGAACTTCAATACAGTAGACAAAGAGTGTTCCCACTCTTTGTCTACTGTATTAAACAGAGGAAACAGAATTGATATTCTAAGCCCTGAGAAAGAAATGTGGGTGGGAGAACAAATAAACACAGTCACATAGGGGCAGGGTGCAAGAAAGTGAGATATTTATTAACGGGGTGGAGGCGTGGGCAGGCAGAGTGAGGGATTCAGCAGCTGAACATTAGGGACAGGTAGGGGGGGGGGGGGGAAACAGAGAAACAGACTAATAGGTCATGTGAGATTTTGGTTTAGAAAAACCAAGGAGATAGTGACACAGAGAGCAAGCATAAGAAACAGGAGCAGCCGCAGACCAGGTGGCCCATTGAGCCTGCTCTGTCATTCATTATCATAGTTGAGGTTCTACATTAACTCCACTTTCCAACCCTAGCCCTTGATTCCCTGAATCCCCAAAAATCTATCAACAGATAAAGAAGGGAAAGGGACTAGAAATCAGAGAAAAGCATTGGGCCACACAGAGAAATTGAAAAAAAAACCAAGATCTTTTTGTGGACAATTAAGGGAACAGAGGGGGCAGAGAAAAAAATTGAGTGAGACAGTGGAGGTCAGAAAGAACTCAAGAGATACAGGAAGCTGGATAAAGACAGAAACAAAAATTACAGCCCTGAGAAAGCTAAAAATTTGAAATTAAGCATTTGGTGAAAAAGACAAAAGGTTGAAACAAAAATATAGGAGCTCATCACAATAAAGGAAATAGAGACATCGGGGACACACAGACATAAATTACGAAGATATGAGGAGAGACACATCAGGCTAACAGAGGTAAGTCAGGCCACAGTCAGAAATGTGGACACCGAGCCAAGGAACGGTCCATTACCAACACCCTTTTAGTTCCACCTCTATAACAATGCCGAACTCAGCCCCTGCCTCAGCTCATCTGCTGAAAGCTTCAAGCTTGCCTGCGTTACCTCCAGACTTGACCATTCCAAAAAGCTCTTGGATGGCCTACCATCTTCCATCCTCCACAAGCTCATGGAAAACCCTGCTGCCCATGTCCCATTCACCCATCAGCTCATGAACCAACACTGGCTCCCGGTGAAACAAAGCCTTCATATAAAAATGCTTACTGTTTTCGAATGGCCTCACACTTCCCCATCTCCATAACATCCTCCAGCACTACAACCCTCCAAGATCTGTGCCTTCTGCTGCCAAGGCCCGAAACTCTGGAATTCCCTCCTTAAACCTCCCCAGTTCTTTCCCTTCTTGAAGATGCTTCTTAAATCCTGGAGCTTCTCTGCCCTAATATCGCTTATGTGGCTCAGTGTTAATTTTGTTTCATAAATGCTGATGAATCAGTACTCCTTCATGTTAAACACTACTTGGAAGCTAAGGGTAGCAAGGGAACAGAATGTTCTCTGGGTGATGGACTTGAACGCCCATCACCAGGAATAGCTCGGAAGCACCACTACTGACAGAGCTGGCTGAGTCCTTAAGAACATCGCTGCCAGACTGGGCCTGCAGTATGTGGTGAGAACCAACTCAAAAAGAAAACCTACCTGACCTCCTCACCAATCTACCTATTGCAGAGGCATCTAACCATGACAGTACTCGGACTGCCCACCGCACTGCCTTTACGGAGACAAAGTCCCATTTTCACACTAAGAACATGCTCCATTGTTATCAACATATGAATTAGGAGCAGTAGGCCCCTTGAGTCTACTCCATCAGATGATAAGATCATGGCTGATCTGAATGTGGCCTGAAATTCACTTTCCTGTCATCCCCCCATAACACTTGATACGAACTAGCACAATCACAGTGCTAAATGGGATAGATTTAGAACAGATCTGCCAGCTCAAAACTAGATAGCCATGAGACACTGTGGGCCATCACCAGCTGCAGAATTCTATTCTGCCACAATCTGTCACATGATCTGGTATATCCCTCAATCTACCATTACAATCAAGCCAGGGGATTAACCCTGGTTCAATGAGGAATGTAGAAGAGCATGCCAGGACAGCACCCAGTGTATCTAAAACCTGGTGAACCTGCAACACAAGACTACATGCAGGCTAAACAGAGGTAGCATCCTATAGATAGAGGTAAGGTGATCCCACAACCAACAAACCATATCAAAGCTCTGCAGTCCTGCCACAGTCACAAATGATAGTGGTCAATTAAACTTATGGGAGGAGGCTCCATGAACATCGCCATTTTCAACAGTGATGAAGCCCAGAATGCGAGTGCAAAAGACAAGGCTAAAACATTTGCAACAGTCTTCAGCCAGAAGTGTTGAGTGGATGATCCATCTCAGCCTTCTCCCGAGGACGCACCATCACAGAAGCCTGTCTTCAGCCAATTCGACTCACTCTACATGGCATTAAAAATATGGCTGGGCAAACTGAATATAGCAACAGTTATGAGCCCTGACAACAACCCAGCTGTAGTGTTAAGCCTTATGCTCCAGAACTAGCCACGCCACTAGTCAAGCTGCTCCTGTACCGCTACAAGACTTGCATCTACACAAAAAGAGAATTGCCCAGGTATGGCCTGTCCACAAAAAGCAGGACAAATCCAATCTGGCCAATTACTGCCCCATCAGTCTACTCTCATTCATCAATGTGATAGATTGGATCATCAACAGTACTATTAAGCAGCACTTACCCACGAACAACCTGCTCACCAATGCTCAATTTGGGTTCCGTCAAGAGCATTCGGCTCCAGCCTTCTTTATAGCTTTGGTTCAAGCAACAGGACAAAAAAAGCTGAATTCCAGAAGGGAGATCAGAGTGATTGCCTTTGACATCAAGGCAGCATTTGACTAAGCGTGGCATCAGGAGCCCGAATAAAATTGAAGTCAATGGGAATAATGGAGAAAACTCTCCACTGGTTGGAGTCATAACTCGCACAAAGCAAGGTAGTCAGGGTTATTGGAGGACAATCATCTCAGCCCCAGGACATCACTGCAGGAGTTGCTCAGGGCGGTGTCCGAGGCCAACCATCTACAGGTGCTATATCAATGGCCTTCCCTCCATCTTAAGGTCAGAAGTGGGGATATTCACTGATGATTGCACCATACACAAGTCCTCAGATCATGAAGCAGTTCATGCCTGCCTGCACCAAGACCTGGACAAGATAAAGTTTGGGCTGATAAGGGCCAAGTAAAATTTATTTTATTTTTATTTTGTATTTAGAGATACAGCACTGAAACAGGCCCTTCGGCCCACCGAGTCTGTGCTGATAATCAACCACCCATTAATACTAATCTTCCATTTATCCCATATTCCTACCACATCCCCTCAATTTCCCTACCACCTACCGATACTAGGGGCAATTTATAATGGCCAATTTACCTATCAACCTGCAAGTCTTTGGTTGTGGGAGGAAACCAGAGCACCCGGCGAAAACCCATGCGGTCACAGGGAGAACTTGCAAACTTCGCACGGGCAGTACCCAGAATCGAACCCGGGTCGCTGGAGCTGTGAGGCTGCAGTGCTAACCACTGCGCCACCTGAAATCACACCACTTAAGTGGCAGGCGATGAACATTCTCCAACAAGAGAATATCTAATCATCTCCCCTTGACATTCAACAGCAATTCGATCACTGAATGTTTGAGTTCTTGGGAATCTCTCACAATCAACATCCTGGAGGTCACCACTAAACAAAAACTGAACTGGACCAGCCACATAAATGCTGTGGCTAGAGACCGGTCACAAGTCAGGAATTCTGCAGTGACTGACTCACCTCCTGACTCTCCAAAGCCTTTCCTCCATCTACAAGGCACGAGTCAGAAATGTGATCTAACACTTGCCTGGATGAGTGCAACTCCAACAACTACTCAAGAAGCTCAACTCCATCCAAGACAAAACAGGCCGCTTGACAGGCACCTCATCCACCACCTTAAGCATTCATTCCCTCCAACACCAGGGCACAGTAGCAGCAGTGCGTACCATCTACAAGATGCACTGCAGCAACATACCAAGATTCCTTTGACAACACCTGCCAAACCCATGACCTCTACCACTTAATAGAACAAAGTGGCGCAGTGGTTAGCACTGCAGCCTCACAGCTCCAGGGACCCGGGTTCGATTCTGGGTACTGCCTGTGTGGAGTTTGCAAGTTCTCCCTGTGTCTGCGTGGGTTTTCTCCGGGTGCTCCGGTTTCCTCCCACAAGCCAAAAGACTTGCAGGTTGGTAGGTAAATTGACCATTATAAATTGTCACTAGTATAGGTAGGTGGTAGGGAAATATAGGGACAGGTGGGGATGTTTGGTAGGAATATGGGATTAGTGTAGGATTAGTATAAATGGGTGGTTGATGGTCGGCACAGACTTGGTGGGCCGAAGGGCCTGTTTCAGTGCTGTATCTCTAATCTAATCTAATCTAACAAGGGCAGCAAGCGCATATTAACACAATCACCTGTAACCAAGTCACACACAACCCTGGAAATATTTTGCCATTCCTTCGTCGTCACTGGGTCAAAATCCTGGAACTCCCTCACACCATTGTAGCAGTACCTGCACCATACAGACTCCAGCAGTTCAAAATGACAGCTCACCACCACATTTTCATGGGCAATTTGGGCTGGGTAATAAATGCTGGACTTGCCAGTGATGCCTACATGAATGAAATTTTAAAAATACACTGCTATGAACCACCTTGGACATTTAACTATATTGAATCCATTATATAAATGCAAGCTGCTATTGATCAAATCAAATAGAAATACAAGAGACAGCAGCAGAGAGAAAGGCAAAGATCAGGGAAATTCAGAAACAAAGAATATTTGAAGAGAAAAAAGCATTTAAAAAAGACACAAACGTCAGTCAGAAGGCTTATCATCAGCAACACCACAGGAGATCGACCAATTAACAAACCAATTTCCCAAGGTCGACAAAAGACCACATAACGCCATTATAATGGTTTTTAAATATATTTCTGCTGACTTGATCTATTGCTGTTACAAATCTACAGAAGAATTTTTCATTTGCTAATGCCAAATAACCACAGTAAACCAAAACTCAACCAAATTTCCATCATGGGTATTATAGATATTCATCCGACTAACTGGGAAAAAAAACAATAGAATTTTATCCTTATAACCCAAAAAATCCTATTTATTTTATCTTGCGGACAAAACCTTTGTCCTAGTAACAAGAATTCAGTCCACAGTCATAACAGCCACCACTGTAGCACAGAAAAATGGTTACTTTGAAAATGTCATCCCACTTTTGAAATAGCTTATCGAGCTTCGACTATTTGTTCATCAGCTGTATGAATTTTTAATTTACAAGTGTCTCCAAGCTAACAAATCTGTGCAGCAGCACCAGTTTTGTTACAACAACTCTCATGAGAAAAATCCAAGGCAATCCAATTAGCTTGTGCAGTTATGAGAATAGGTAGATGAGACTAATTACAAGACTAATGCTGAAGGCATCTCGGTGGCATCAAACTCCGCAAGCCATTCAATTAATAAAATCCTTAGTGTAATCCTCAGCTTTTTATCCCAAACCTTTTTCCTCCTTTTTTTTAATCCACTTACTGTTGTGATCAACTTCGTGAAACAGCATATGGGGAAGAAAGGGAGAATTAAAAACTGCCTGAACGAAACACTTTGAGATTTTGTGCATATGTGCTTGAACATCATGGGTCAAAACTTACTAATAAAGTTGCACATAGCTGTTACAATCCTAATGTTTAACCATTTTAAATTTCAGAGTGAGCTCACTCTCTGTCGTGAGGCAAACAACATTGATCACAGATCGCCACCACAGCTGTGACCAACTGAAGAGAGAAAAGAAAAATCAGTCAGAAGTCTTGCACGATTTATTTCCCTGACCCACGAAAAAAAAAGCAAACCCCTCCATTTAGCACCTGTTCATAGAGGAAATTATACTGGAACTGTATAAAACACTAGTCAGGCCACAGCTCGAGTACGACGTGCTATTCTGGTCACCACACTATAGGGAAGATGTGATTGCACGAGAGAGGGTACAGAGGAGAATTACGAGGATGTTGCCTGGACTGGAGAATTTCAGTTAAGAGGAAAAACTGGATAGGCTAGGGTTGTTTTCTTTGGAACACAGGATGCTGAGGAGAGACCTAACTGAAGTGTATAATAAAGAGGTCAAGATAAAGTCGATAAGAAGGCCCTATTCCCCTTTGCTGAAGGGTCCATAAGCAGGGGACATAGATTTACATTAAAAAATAAGAGTTTGAGGTGATTCGAGGGGAATTTGTTTCATCCAGAGAGTGTGGGGACCTGGAACTCACTGCCTGAAAGGGCGGGAGAGGCAGAAACCCTCTTACCATTTAAAGTGTACTTGGATATGCACCTGAAGTGCCGTAACCTACAAAGCTGCAGACCAAGAGCTGTAAAGTGGGATTAGGCTAGATGGTTCCTTGTCAGAAGGCGCAGACATGAGCCAAATGGCCTCCTTCCATGCTGTAACTTTCTATGATTCTATGATGGCATGAAATAAGCTCAGTACCATGGATAACTCAACTTCTGTCCACCAAACTTGACAATGGTCACACGAGTAGCAATTCTGTTCAGTGCCCACTCATTGCCACATTTAGAGGTACCAGCACATATCAACATACCAATTAGGAGGAGTAGGCCATTTGAGAAAATCATGGCTGATCTGAATGTGGCCTCAACTCCACGTTCCTGTCTGTCCCCCCATAACTTTTGACTCCCTGTCTATCAAAAACCTATCTAACTCAGCATTGAATATATTCAATGACCCAGCATCCACTGTTCTGAGGAATTCCATGGACTAACAATCCTCAGAGAAAACAATTTCTCCTCATCTCCGTCTTAAATGGGAGACTTCTTATTTTTAAACTGTGTCCCCGAGTTCTAGTCTCACCCTTAAAGTGGAAACACCTTCCAGCACCCACCCTGTCAACTCCCCTCAGAATCTTGTCTGTTTCATAAGATCACCCCGCATTCTTATAAACTCCTATGGGTATAGGTCCAACCTGTTGAACCTTTCCTCATAAGATAACCCCGTCATCCCAGGAATCAGTCGAGTGAACCTTCTCTGAAATGCTTGTAATGCAGTTTTATCCTTCAAGTAAGCAGACTAAAACTGTACACAGTACTCAGATGTGGTCTCACTAAGGCCCTGTGCAGCGAGATCAAAGCTTCTCCCGACTTACATATTCCATTCCCTTTGCAATAAACGACAACATTCCACTTGCCTTCCTAATCTCTTGCTGTACCTGCAAACTAACTTATTGTGATTCATGTACCAGGGGCACCAGATCCCTCTGCGCCACAGAGATTTGCAGTCTCTTTCTATTTAAATAAATTATGCTTTTCCATTCTACCTGCCAGAGTGGACAAGTTCACATTTTCCCACATTATACTCCGTCTGCCAAATTTTCTGCCACTCACTTAACCTATCTTTGTCCCTTTGTAGACTCTATGCCCTCTTGACAACTTACCTTCCTACCTATCTTAGTGCTATCTGCAAATTCAACTGCCACACATTCAGTCCCTTCATCCAAGTGCTCATACCCTCTATGCAGAATTTCCTTCATAATGGGATCAGGCAGATTCAATATGGTTTTGTGAAAGGAAAATTGTGTTTTACTAATTTATTGTTTTTTCAGGAATTAATAAGCAGTGTGGATAAAGGGAAACGTGTAGATGTGCTCTACTTGCATTTCCAAAAGGGATTCATGAGGGGCCACATCAAAGGTTATTACACAAACTAAGCATTCATGGTGTCGAGGTAACATATTCTCATGGATCGTTAGCTAACAGGAAGCAGATTTTGGGATAAATGGGTCATTTTCAGGTTGGCAGGATATGACTCATGGAGTGCCAGAGGGATCAGTGCTGGCGCCTCAAGTATCTACAACCTACATCGCAACAAAGCAGATGATTTGAAGGCACAAATAGAGGTAAATGGGTATGATTTAATTGCCAGGACAGAGACATGGTTACAGGGTGACGAAGACTGGGAACTGAATATTCAAGGATATTTGTCATTTAGGAAGGATAGGCAGAGGGAAAAAGGAGGTTGGGGTAGCGCTGTTAATCAAGGACAAGATCAGTACATTAGTGAGAGAGGATCTTAGATTAAAGGAGCATGATGAAGAATCAGTTTGGGTGGAGCAAAGAAACAGCAAGGGGCAGCAAACATTGATGGGAGTCGTTTATAGGCCAAACAGTAGTGGGAATGTTGGGCACAGTATTAATCAGGAAATTAGAGGTGCATCTAACATGGTTAATAATGGGCGATTTCAAATTACATATGCACTGGGTAACCCTAATCAGCACTAATGTTGTGGACGATTAATTCCTTGAGTCTGGGTTTCTGGAGCAGTACGTTGAAGAACCAACTAGGGATCAGGCTATTTTAGATTTAGTATAATGTAAAGAGAAAGGGCTTAATTAATAACCTTACTGTAAAGGAGCCATTAGGAAATAGTGACCATAATATGTTAGAATTTTAAATTAAGTTTTGAAATGATCTAGTTAATTCTGAAACTAGGGTATTTAAATATGAACAAAGGAAACTATGAAGATAGGAGGGGCAAGTTGGCTATGGTAGATTGGAAAATACACTAAAAGATTTGAAGTGGGCAGGCAATGGATAGTATGTAAGAAGTTTTACATGGTCTACAACAAATATACATTCCTCGAAGACACAAAAAACCCGACAGGAAAGATGAATTAGCGTGGCGAACAAAAGAAGTTAAAGATTGCATTAGATCAAAGGAAGTGGCTGATAAGGTTGCCAGAAAAAGTTGTAAGCTCAAGGACAAGGAGAAATTTGGAATCCAGCAAAAGATGACCAAGAAACTGGTAAAGAAAAGGAAAAAGAGAATATGAATGCAAGCTATGAGAAACAAAGGCAAACTGTAAAAGCTTCTTTAGGTATGCGAAAAGGAAAAATTGGCAAGGATAAATGTGGGTCCATTATATGCGAAGACAGGTGAATTTATGATGGAGAATAGGGAAATGGCAGAGAAACTCAACAATTATTTTGTGTCTGTCTCCACGGTGGAAGATACAGAAAATCTCCCAGAAATACTAGGGAACCAAGTGATGTGTGAAAATAAGGAACTGAAAGAAATTAGTTTTAATAAAAAGGTAGTATTCGAAAAATTAACTGGATTTGAAGGTTGATAAATCCCTATTCCAGATGAGCTACATCCCAGAGTGTTGAAGGAGGTGGCTATAGAGATAGTGGATGCATTGGTGGCTATCTTTTAAAATTCTATAGGTTCTGGAAAAGTTCATGTAGACTGGAAAGTAGCAAATGTAACGCCACTATTTAAGAGAGGAGGGAGAGAGAAAATGGGAACTACAGACCTTAGTTTGACGTGAGTAGGAGGGAAAATCTATGATAAAGGATGTGATAACAAGACACTTAGAAAATAATGATATGATATGATTAAGGCAAAGTCAACGTGGATTTATGAAAGGGAAATCATGTTTGACAAACTTGTTGGGAGTTTTTTTGAGGATGTTACTTGCAGCATAGATAAAGGAGAACCAGGGAATGTGGTGTATTTGGATTTTCAGAAGGCTTTTGATGAGGTCCCACACAAGTGATTAGGAAACAAAATTAAAGCACATGACATTGGGGGCATCAAACTGTTATGGATTGAGAATTGGTTAACAGACAGAAAGCAGAGAAGAATAATAAACGGGTCATTCTCAGGGACAGCAGGCTGTTACTGGTGGGATACCGCAAGGATCGGTGATGGGGCCACAGCTGTTCACCATCTATATAAATGATTTGGATGTGGGGACCAAATGTAATATTTCCAAATTTGCTGATGACACAAAAATAGGTGGGAATGCAAGTTGTGAGGAGGATGCAAGGAGGCTTCAATGGGACTTCGACAGGCTAAGTGAATTGGCAAGAACATTGCAGATGGAATGTGGAAAGTGTGAAGTTATCCCCTTTGCTCGAAAGAACAGAAAGACAGAGTATTTCTGAAATGGAGAGGGGTTGGGCTGTGTTGATGTCCAAAGGGACCTGGGTGGCCTTGTTCACGAGTCACTAAACACTCGCATGCAGGTGCAGCAAGCAATTGGGAAGACAAATGGTAGGTTGGCCTTCATTGCAAGGGGATTTGAGTACAGCAGTAAACAAATCTTGCTGCAATCGTATAGCGCCTTGGTGAGACCACACCTGGAGTATTGTATACAGTTTTGATCTTCTCATCTAATGAAGGATATACTTGCCATACAAGTGGGGATGGTGGGGTTGTCTTATGAGGAGAGACTGCAGAAA
Source organism: Heterodontus francisci (assembly GCF_036365525.1). Taxonomy (NCBI): domain Eukaryota; kingdom Metazoa; phylum Chordata; class Chondrichthyes; order Heterodontiformes; family Heterodontidae; genus Heterodontus; species Heterodontus francisci. Next base: position 178,158,962 of record NC_090372.1, on the reverse strand, counting down.
CCGGACCTGTATTCTCTAGAATTTCGAAGAATGAGAGGTCATCTCATTGAAACTTACCAAATTCTTGCACGGTGTGACAGGGAAGATGTAGAAAGGATATTTCCCCTGGCTGACTCTAGAACCGGGGACACAGTCTCAGAATAAGGGGTAGGCCATTTAAGACTGAGGTGAGGAGGCATTTCTCTATTCAGAGGGTGGTGGAAGCTCAATCATTGAGCATTTTCAAGACAGAAAATCGAGCCGGGCAGAGAGAGAGAGAGAGAGAAGAGAGACAGAGACAGAGAGAGAGACAGAGACAGAGAGAGAGACAGAGACAGAGAGAGAGACAGAGACAGAGACAGAGAGAGAGACAGAGACAGAGACAGAGACAGAGAGAGAGACAGAGACAGAGACAGAGAGAGAGAGAGAGAGAGAGAGAGAGAGAGAGACACGGAGAGAGACACGGAGAGAGACACGGAGAGAGACACGGAGAGAGACTCGGAGAGAGAGAGGGCGAGAGAGAGGGGGAGAGAGAGGGGGAGAGAGAGGGGGAGAGAGAGGGGGAGAGAGAGGGGGAGAGAGAGGGGGAGAGAGAGGGGGAGAGAGAGGGGGAGAGAGAGGGGGAGAGAGAGGGGGAGAGAGAGGGGGAGAGAGAGGGGGGAGAGAGAGGGAGAGAGAGAGGGAGAGAGAGAGGGAGAGAGAGACGGGGAGAGAGACGGGGAGAGAGAGACGGGGAGAGAGGACGGAGAGAGAGACGGAGAGAGAGACGGAGAGAGAGACGGAGAGAGAGACGGGGAGAGAGAGACGGGGAGAGAGAGACGGGGAGAGAGAGACGGGGAGAGAGAGACGGGAGAGAGAGACGGGGAGAGAGAGACGGGGAGAGAGAGACGGGGAGGAGAGAGACGGGGAGAGAGAGACGGGAGAGAGAGGCGGAGAGAGAGGGGGAGAGAGAGACGGGGAGAGAGAGGGGGAGAGAGAGGGGGAGAGGAGAGGGGAGAGAGAGGGGGAGAGAGAGGGGGAGAGAGAGGGGGAGAGAGAGGGGGAGAGAGAGAGGGGGAGAGAGAGGGGGAGAGAGAGGGGGAGAGAGAGGGGGAGAGAGAGGGGGAGAGAGAGGGGGAGAGAGAGGGGGAGAGAGAGGGGGAGAGAGAGGGGGAGAGAGAGGGGGAGAGAGAGGGGGAGAGAGAGGGGGAGAGAGAGGGGGAGAGAGAGGGGGAGAGAGAGGGGGAGAGAGAGGGGGAGAGAGAGGGGGAGAGAGAGGGGGAGAGAGAGGGGGAGAGAGAGGGGGAGACGGAGAGGGGGAGAGAGAGGGGGAGAGAGAGGGGGAGAGAGAGGGGGAGAGAGAGGGGGAGAGAGGGGGAGAGAGAGGGGGAGAGAGAGGGGGAGAGAGAGGGGGAGAGAGAGGGGGAGAGAGAGGGGGAGAGAGAGGGGGAGAGAGAGGGGGAGAGAGAGGGGGAGAGAGAGGGGGAGAGCAGAGGGGGAGAGAGAGGGGGAGAGAGAGGGGGAGAGAGAGGGGGAGAGAGAGGGGGAGAGAGAGGGGGAGAGAGAGGGGGAGAGAGAGGGGGAGAGAGAGGGGGAGAGAGAGGGGGAGAGAGAGGGGGAGAGAGAGGGGGGAGAGAGAGGGGGAGAGAGAGGGGGAGAGAGAGGGGGAGAGAGAGGGGGAGAGAGAGGGGGAGAGAGAGGGGGAGAGAGAGGGGGAGAGAGAGGGGGAGAGAGAGGGAGAGAGAGAGGGAGCCGGAGAGAGAGACAGCGCGAGAGAGCGAGAGAGGGAGCCGGAGAGAGAGAGAGCGAGAGAGCGAGAGAGGGAGCCGGAGAGAGAGAGAGCGAGAGAGAGCGAGAGCGAGAGAGGGAGCCGCGGAGGAGAGAGAGGAGAGAGGAGAGGGAGCCGGAGAGAGAGAGAGCGAGAGAGGGAGCCGGAGAGAGAGAGAGCGATGAGAGCGAGAGAGGGAGCCGGAGAGAGAGAGAGCGAGAGAGGGAGCCGGATGAGAGAGAGAGCGCGAGAGAGCGAGAGAGGGAGCCGGAGAGAGAGAGAGCGAGAGAGCGAGAGAGGGAGCCGGAGAGAGAGAGAGCGCGAGAGAGCGAGAGCGAGAGAGGGAGCCGGAGAGAGAGAGAGCGAGAGAGGGAGCCGGAGAGAGAGAGAGCGAGAGAGGGAGCCGGAGAGAGAGAGAGAGCGAGAGAGCGAGAGAGGGAGCCGGAGAGAGAGAGAGCGAGAGAGGGAGCCGGAGAGAGAGAGAGCGAGAGAGAGAGAGGGAGCCGGAGAGAGAGAGAGCGAGAGAGAGAGAGGGAGCCGGAGAGAGAGAGAGCGAGAGAGCGAGAGAGGGAGCCGGAGAGAGAGAGAGCGAGAGAGGGAGCCGGAGAGAGAGAGAGCGGAGAGAGAGAGCCGGAGAGAGATGAGAGCGAGAGAGGGAGAGAGGGAGCTGGAGAGAGAGAGAGCGAGAGAGAGAGAGAGGGAGAGAGGGAGCCGGAGAGAGAGAGAGAGCGAGAGAGAGAGAGAGAGGGAGAGAGGGAGCCGGAGAGAGAGAGAGCGAGAGAGAGAGAGAGAGGGAGAGAGGGAGCCGGAGAGAGAGAGAGCGAGAGAGAGAGAGAGGGGAAGAGAGGGAGCCGGAGAGAGAGAGAGAGAAGGAGCCGGAGAGAGAGTGAGAGAGCCGGAGAGAGAGAGAGATAGAGAGTGAGAGAGCCGGAGAGAGAGAGAGAGAGGGATAGAGAGTGAGAGAGCGGAGAGAGAGAGAGAGAGAGAGATAGAGCAGAGAGAGAGAGATAGAGAGAGAGTGAGAGAGAGATAGAGAGAGAGTGAGAGAGAGATAGAGAGAGAGTGAGAGAGAGATAGAGAGAGAGTGAGAGAGAGATAGAGAGAGAGTGAGAGAAGAGATAGAGGAGAGAGAGTGAGAGAGAGATAGAGAGAGAGTGAGAGAGAGATAGAGAGAGAGTGAGAGAGATAGAGAGAGAGTGAGAGAGATAGAGAGAGAGGAGA
>NC_090372.1:177964414-178137667 GCF_036365525.1 Heterodontus francisci | reverse complement strand
TGAGCCAGAGAGAGAGAGAGAGAGAGCCAGAGAGAGAGAGAGAGAGAGCCAGAGAGAGAGAGAGAGAGCCCAGAGAGAGAGAGAGCCAGAGAGAGAGAGAGAGAGAACCAGAGAGAGAGAAGAGAGAGAACCAGAGAGAGAGAGAGAGAGAGCCAGAGAGAGAGAGAGAGAGGCCAGAGAGAGAAGAGCAGAGGAGAGAGCTAGAGAGAACCAGAGGAGAGAGAGAGAGAACCAGAGAGAGAGAGAGGAGCCAGAGAGAGAGAGAGAGAAGGCCAGAGAGAGACGAGGGAGGCAGAGAGAGAGAGAGGAGAGCCAGAGAGAGAGAGAGAGAGAGAGAGCCGCAGAGAGAGAGGAGAGACGAGAGACAGAGAGAGAGAGAGAGAGAGAGAGCCAGAGAGGACGAGAGAGAGAGAGCCAGAGAGAGCGAGAGAGAGAGAGCCAAGAGAGCGAGAGAGAGCGAGCGCAGAGGAGAGAGAGAGAGAGCCATGAGAGAGAGAGAGAGAGAGCCCAGAGAGAGAGAGAGAGAGAGAGAGATGAGAGGAGAGCAGAGAGAGAGAGAGAGACAGAGAGAGAGCGAGAGAGAGAGCGAGCAGAGAGAGAGAGAGAGAGAGCCAAGAGAGAGAGAGAGAGAGAGAGAGAGAGAAGAGCAGAGAGAGAGTGAGGCCAGGAGAGAGAGAGCAGAGAGCGAGCAGAGAAGAGAGAGAGGCCAGAGAGAGAGTGAGAGCCAGAGAGAGCCAGAGAGAGCCAGAGAGCCAGAGAGCCAGAGAACCAGAGAGACAGAGACCAGAGAGAGATGAGAGAGAGAAGAGAGAGAGAGAGAGAGAGACGAGAGTGAGAGAGAGAGAGAGAGAGAGCGAGCGAGCGCCGGAGAGAGAGAGAGAGATGTGAGATTTTGCAGACATTACAATCAGCCTCTAAAGTCTCAATTTTGGTGCTGCTGTTTTCAACCTTGAAAGTATTCTTTAAACTTTTAAAGCATCCTTTAAAGAAGTTCTGACAGTTAGGCAGTACAAGATTTAATTTCAGTGTTAAGCATTATCTGGAACCCACTCAGCCTTTTGTTCAGTACAAGCCATCTATAAAAGTTCAAGCCTAATTAATCGTAACCAGTATGCAAAACTCTACCTAAATAAATATTCCACCTCTTTTTGCCAAGGAAGCAAAAGAGAAGGCAGCCAAGTCCGAAGGAACGCTATTCAAGGTTCCCCAGCTAAATGGCAAAAGATCTGTGCAATTTCGATGATTCCTATGGCATTTCAAATGCGACAAACAGCATTTCATGTTAACTGAAAAAATAATTTATATCCATTGTGGTTATACAACGTAATATTAAAAATTGCAAACTTCTGAAGTGGCAGCATTTTTGAAAACTGAAAGGAGCCTCAGCTTTTGGCTAGCACTGACACCCAAGTCAGACCTGTCATGTGCTCAAGTGTCCGAGATTGGAACTTGAACCTAAGATTAAAGCCAAACACTTCAGTTTAACACTCGGTCAAGTGCTACACTGTTGGAAGTGTCATTTTCTTTCACTGATAATGTTCTCCCAAGATTCCCATCTCTCTGCTCTGGTGAACATGAAAGAATCTATCTTCGATGAGCAGATTTGGCCCTTGTGGCTTGGACCATCCCTCAACCCAATACCAGAAGTATATTTTATCCTGTCTGCAGGATCCTACTGCACACAAACATGCATCTGCCAATGTAACAGCCACACTTCCAAACTAATTAATTGTCTGTGAACCAACATTGTGTTTATCTGCGATGAGAAAAGTATGACATAAATGCAATTCTTTCTTCGTTTCGTTTTCGACTTCAAAGCAAAAATGCAGATTCAACTTTTCGCTATGCCCCGAAAGCTATTAACATTCAACATTCCTGCAACCTTCTGCAGTGTTTGATTATCCCAACCTCATGGAAAAATCTGACCACTTACAGAATATTGGCACAGCTGTTAAACTTGGCAAATATGTTCTCCAGGGAAGTGAAACATCATGCCAGGATAAACGAAACATTCAATGATTTCAGTCATGTCACTGACAACAGCTACACATGTCTTTGTCAAGGAAATTATTCACTGGCTCTCCTCCAACCCCTGTTGTATTCCATCAAACCAGTCAGCTCACTCCAGTTTGCATAAATGCCCATCTCAGACGTTGATTACAACTCAAAAAACGTGCGAACTTCGATGACAGCACTTTTTATGGACTGGTTAATTCCCATCAGAAAAAGATAATAGACAGTTAAACAACCAAAATGTGTACAAACAGAAGTGAACTTTACACAATGATGCACAGCATTCAGAACTGTTCAGAACAGGTCAGCAATTCTACAAAGATGAACTGCAATATTATCCACCCATCCCTGCTCTCTTACAGAATTAAGTGCTGTTCAGTAATAACTTCTGATGACTTTACACTGGCAAATCACGTCCAGTAAACTAGTGAACGTTGAGGAAAATAAATTACACATTTGATTGCTAAAGCTGGTGCAATAGTCGCAATCTTAGATTTGCCTATGCAATAGACATTGTTTTCCAGAAGTAAATAGTCAACTAAAACACTTTTGAGACATCTCTATGAGAACATGCTACACGGGCTAACTATCATAATAAATACAAGAAATGCTGGAAATACTGAGCAGGTCTGGCAGCATCTGTGGAGAGAGAAGCAGAGTTGACCTTTCAGGTCAGTTAATTCTGCTTCTCTCTCCACAGATGCTGGCAGACCTGCTCAGTATTTCCAGCATTTCTTGCTTTTATTTCAGATTTCCAGCATCTGCAGTATTTTGCTTTTATTATAAAGGCTAACTATTTTTTGTTCTAGTTTTTAAAAACCCATTTGTCAGTAGTTCTATGAACTATCTGTCCAGTAGTCAAATACTGCCCACTCAAAGTTGCAAAGACGACCTATCTCACATCCTCAGATTCAGTCATCAAAAATTGTGCAGATTTTGCTGAGGATAGTCTACTCTATTACATAGTTCACTCTTGACACTACCTGAATGACACGACAATCTTGTGTTTGCTCTGTAAAGCAAGGACAGCAAAAGCTGGCAATGCCTTAGAAACATCTTCAAAGCCATAACAAGATATCTCAGAACCTTTTGTATCAAAGCACAAAGTTCAAAATATTGAATTTATATAGCACCTGATGATCTGACAGCATCTGGAAAGAAAAGGTCACTTATTTGGGTTTTCACATGAGATATTTTCTTGGATTCAGACTAACTTTAAGTGGATCGCAAATACATGACCCAATGTGTACTTGGATCTCTCCGTGTAAGGGTCGGAGAGAGAACCGGCACTGTATTTGGACTTACTGGGTATATCACATGAACTTGGCAAGATAGAAATATCACACTCAAACTGTGGCTCAGGCTTTTAACCGCCAAAGTTATTCAGTAGAAAATAGAATACTCACTACAGTGTATATCTTTACAACTCAAAATTTATACTGATCGAAACAGAATATCGAAATGAACCAAGTTGCATCTCCTGCACTAAACCTTGCCTGATGACAGCCAACAATGGTAATAGTGCCGTCAGCACAGTCGTCAGCCTGCCTTCACTGATACATAAAACACAGCTGTTTATATTTGAATAAAAGCAAAATACTGCAGATGCTGGAAATCTGAAATAAAAACAATGCTGCAACCACTCAGCAGGTCTGGCAGCATCTGTGGAAAGAGAAGCAGAGTTAACGTTTCAGGTCAGTGACCCTTCTTCGGAACTGGAGCTGTTTATATTTGCATCTGTCACCAACAGAGGTCAGGTGCACCAAGACTTTCTTCACCCAAGAGTCTATTTGGTTCCCCCAGCAGTGTCAACATCAGTAGTGGGGAAAATGCTACAGTCCATTATAAAAGATGTAATCGTAGAGCACTTGGAAAACAATGGCAGGATCGGACAAAGTCAACACGGGTTTATGAAAGGGAAATCATGCTTGACAAATCTACTGGAATTTTCTGAGAATGCCACCAGTACAATAAATAAGGGAGAACCACTGGATGTGGTGTATTTGGACTTTCAGAAAGCTTTCGATAAGGTTCCACATAAAGAGATTAGAGTGCAAAATTAAAGTACATGGGATTGGGGGTAAAATACTGACATGGACAAAGAACTGGCTGGCAGACAGAAAACAGGGTCGGAATAAACGGGTCTTTTTCCGAGTGGCAGGCAGTGACCAGTAGGGTACCGCAGGGATCAGTGCTTAGACTCCAGCTATTCACAATATATATGAATGATATAGATGAGGGAATTAGATGTAATACATCCAAGTTTGCAGACAACACAAAGCTGGGTGGGAATGTGAGCTGTGAGGAGGATGCAGAGAAGCTCCAGTGTGATTTGGACAGGTTGAGTGAGTGGGCAAATACATGGCAGATGCAGTATAATGTGGGTAAATGTGAGGTTATCCACTTTGGTGGCAAAAACAGGAAGGCAGATTATCTGAACAGCGATTGATTGGGAAAGGGGGAGGTGCAGCGAGACCTGGGTGTCCTTGTGCACCAGTCGCTGCAAGTAAGAATGCAGGTGCAGCAGGCAGTTAGGAAGGCAAATGGTATGTTGGCCTTCAGAGTGAGAGGATTAGAGTACAGGAGCAGGGATGTCTTGCTGCAATTATACAAGGCCTTGGCGAGACCACACCTTGAGTACTGTGTGCAGTTTTGGTCTCCTTATCTGAGAAAGGATGTTCTTGCTATGGAGGGAGTGCAGACACGGTTCACCAGACTGATTCCTGGGATGGCAGGACTGACGTTTGGAGAGAGATTGGGTTGATTAGGCTTGTATTCACTAGAGTTTAGAAGAATGAGAGGGGATCTCACAGAAACCTACAAAATTCTAACAGGACTGGACAGACTAGATGCAGGGAGAACGTCCCCGATGCCGGGGAGTCCAGGACCAGGGGTCACAGTCTAAGGATAAGGGGTAAGCCATTTTGGACTGAGATGAGGAGAGATTTCTTCACCCAGAGAGTGGTGAACCGGTGGAATTCTCTACCACAGAAACCAGTTGAGGCCAACTCAGAGAGAATTAGATATAGTTCTTAGGGCTAAAGGGGTCAAGAGACACAGGGAGAAAGCGGGAACAGGGTACTGAGTTTGGATGATCAGCCATGATTGTACAGAATGGCAGAGCAGGCTCAAATGGCCTACTCCTGCTCCTATTTTTCTATGTTTCTATGTCAAGCACCTGGAAATATGAGAATGCCCACTAAGGACAAGCTTATGCTTTAACCCAAGAATGATGAGGCCAACTGTATCACCAGCGATTCAACCAAATTATAATGAAGTTATCTAACTTTAGCATACTCTAACAATGCAGATTGAGGATTGAACCTGGAATCTCCCTGGTCTGTATTAATGTGACCTATTCAGTAGCTAACGCCAATGAGCCACCAGGAAAGCACCAACTCCAAAAAATTGAACTAAAAAACCTAGATATTCTTAAACCAAAAGCAGTCAATCACTGAAAGGTTAATTTTGTGGTGAATAAGTGCTGGTCATTGATTCCACATATGTTAAGATAATGATTATGAGCGCCTATGTTAAGTGACGATCCTCTTCAATTGTTTTTTTTTAAACGAACATACGAATTAGGAGCAGGAGGCCGCCATTTGGCCCCAAAAGCCTGCTTTTTTTTTTTATTCATTCATGGTAAGTGGGCATCACTGGCCAGGCCAGCATTTATTGCCCATCCCGAATTGCCCTTGAGAAGGTGATGGTGAGCCGCCTTCTTGAACCGCTGCAGTCCATTTGGGGTAGGTATACCCACAGTGCTGTTAGAAAGGGAGTTCCAGGATTTTGACCCAGCAACAGTGAAACAGTTCCAAGTCAGGATGGTGTGTGACTTGGAGGGGAACTTGCAGGTGGTGGTGTTCCCATGTATTTGCTGCCCTTGTCCTTCTAGTTGGTAGAGGTCGTGCGTTTGGAAGGTGCTGTCTAAGGAGCCTTGGTGCATTGCTGCAGTGCATCTTGAGGATGGTACACACTGCTGCCACTGTGCATCGGTGGTGGAGGGAGTGAATGTTTGTAGATGGTATGCCAATCAAGCGGGCTGCTTTGTCCTGGATGGTGTCGAGCTTCTTGGGTGTTGTTGGAGCTGCACCCATCCAGGCAAGTGGAGAGTATTCCATCACACTCCTTACTTGTGCCTTGTAGATGGTGGACAGGCTTTGGGGAGTCAGGTGGTGAGTTACTCACCTCAGGATTCCTCGCCTCTGACCTGCTCTTGTCGCCACGGTATTTTCTGGCTACTGCAGTTCAGTTTCTGGTCAATGGTAGCCCCTCGGATGTTGATGGTGGGGGATTCAGCGATGGTAATGCCGTTGAATGTCAAGGGGAGATAGTTTGATTCTCTCTTGTTGGAGATGGTCATTGCCTGGCGCGAATGCTACTTGCCACTTTTCAGCCCAAGCCTGCATATTGTCCAGGTCTTGCTGCATTTCTACACGGACTGCTTCAGTATCTGAGGAGTCACGAATGGTGCTGAACATTGTGCAATCATCAGCGAACATCCCCACTTCTGACCTAATGATTGAAGGAAGGTCATTGATGAAGCAGCTGAAGATGGTTGGGCCCAGGACATTACCCTGAGGAACTCCTGCAGTGATGTCCTGGAGCTCAGATGATTGACCTTCAACAACCACAACCATCTTCCATTGCGCTCAGTCTGACTCCAGCCAGCGGAGGGTTTTCCCCCTGATTTCCATTGACTTCAGTTTTGCTAGGGCTCCTTGATGCCATACTCAGTCAAATGCTGCCTTGATGTCAAGGGCAGTCACTCTCACCTCACCTCTTGAGTTCAGCTCTTTTGTCCATGTTTGAACCAAGGCTGTGATGAGGTCAAGAGCTGAGTGGCCCTGGCGGAACCCAAACTGAGCGTCACTGAGCAGGTTATTGCTAAGCAAGTGCCGCTTGATGGCACTGTTGATGACACCTTCCATCACTTTACTGATGATTGAGAGTAGGCTGATGAGGCGGTAATTGGCCGGATTGGACTTGGCCTGCTTTGTGTGTACAGGACATACCTGGGCAATTTTCCACATAGCAGGGTAGATGCCAGTGTTGTAGCTGTACTGGAACAGCTTGGCTGGGGGCGCAGCTACGCCATTAAATAAGATCATGGCTGATCTGACTGCTACCTCAAATCCACTCTCCCGCCTACCCACAATAACCTTTCAACCCCTTGCTTATCAAGAATCTATCTACCTCTGCCTTAAAAATATTCAAAGATTCTGCTTCCAATGCCTTTTGAGGAACAGTGTTCCAAAGACCCACGACCCTCAGAAATAATTTCTCCTCTTGTCAACATTAAATGAGCGACCCATTATTTTTAAACAGTGACCCCTAGTTCTAGATTGTCCCACAAGAGGAAACATCCTCTCCACATCCACCCTGTCAAGACTCCTCAGAATCTTATATGTTTCAATCAAATCGCCTCTTACTCTCCGAAACTCAAGCGAATACAAGCCGAGCCTGGCCAACCTTCCCTCATAAGACAACCCACCCATTCCAGGTTTAGTCCAGTAAACCTTCTCTGAACTGCTTACAATGCATTTCCATTCTTCCTTAAATAAGGAGAGCAATACTGTACAAAATACTCCAGATCTGGTCTCACCAATGTCCTGCATAGCTGAAGCATAACCTCCCGAACCTTGGTATTGAATTCCCCTCACAATAAACAGTAACATTCTATTAGCTTTCATAATTACTTGTTGTACCTGCAGACAAAACTTTTGCGATTCATGCACTAGGACACTCAGATTCCTGTGCATCTCAGAGCTCTGCAATCTCTCCATTCCGCTAATATGCTTCTTTTTATTCTTCCTGCCAAAAGGAGACAATTTCACACTTTCCCCACATTATACTCCATTTTCCAGATCTTTGCCCACTCACTGAACCTGTCTATATCCCTTTGTAGCCTCCTTATGTCCTCTTCACAATTTACTTCCCTACCTATCTTTGTGTCATCAGCAAATTTAGCAACCATACCTTCAGTCCCTTCATCCAAGTCATTTATATAAATTGTAAAAAGTTGAGGCCCCAGCACTGAACCCGGTGGCACACCACTCGTTACATCTTGCCAACCAGGAAACGACCCATTTTTGTCTACTCCCTGTTTTCTGTCAGCTAACCAATCTTCGATCTATGCCAATATGTTACCCCCCCAGACCATGAGATTTTAATTTCCACAATACCTTTCATGTGGCAAATGCCTTCTGGAAATCTAAGTACAGTACACCTACCAGTTCCCCTTTATCCAAAGCACATGTCACTTCTTCAAAGAACTCCAATAAATTGGTTAAACAGGATTTCCCTTTCACAAAACCATGTTGACTCTGCCTAATTACCTTGAATTTTTTTTTAAGTGCCCTGTTATAATGCTTTTAATAATAGCTTCTAACATTTTCCCTGTGACAAGAAAGTAAGTTGTGAAGAGGACATAAGAAGCTAGATAGGTCAAGTGAGTGGGCAAAGACCTGTTAAATGGAGTAAGATGTGGGAAAATGTGAAATTGTCCACTTTGGCAAGAAGAATAAAAAAGCATATTATTTGAATGGTGAGAGATTGCAGCTCAGATGCAGAGGGATCTGGGTGTCCTAGTGCATGAATCGCAAAAGTTTTGTCTGCAGGTACAACAAGTAATTAGGAAAGCTAATAAGATAAAGGTTATCATTTATCATGAGGGGTATTGAATAACGATAAAGGAGGAAAGGCATGGCGAGTCGAACAGACTTAGCAGTTGGCAGGAAAAAAGATAGAAGCGCAAGGAGAGCGCCAACTATGTAACAGCCCCAACAACCAATATTATCTGCAGTTTTTTTTTTTTTTTTTTAAAGAGATACAGCACTGAAACAGGCCCTTCGGCCCACCGAGTCTGTGCCGACCATCAACCACCCATTTATACTAATCCTACACTAATCCCATATTCCTACCACATCCCCACCTGTCCCTATATTGCCCTACCACCTACCTATACTAGGGGCCATTTTTATAATGGCCAATTTACCTACCAACCTGCAAGTCTTTTGGCTTGTGGGAGGAAACCGGAGCACCCGGAGGAAACCCACGCAGACACAGGGAGAACTTGCAAACTCCACACAGGCAGTACCCAGAATTGAACCCGGGTCGCTGGAGCTGTGAGGCTGCAGTGCTAACCACTGCGCCACTGTACTGCCCTTGCGGAAGAGTGTCACTCTAGAATTGGTCTTCCTCGCCACTCCAGGCGCTGCTTCACAAACCACTGACCACCTCCAGGCGCTTACTCATTATCTCCCGAGACAAGGAGGCCAAAGAAGAAGAATTGAATACAAAAGTAGAGAGGTTATGCTTCAGCTGTACAGGGCATTGGTGAGACATCTGGAGTACTGCGTACAGTACTGGTCTCCTTATTTAAGGAAGGATGTAAATGCGTTGCAGGCAGTTCAGAGAAGGTTTACTAGACTAATACGAGGAAAGATTGGACAAGCTAGGCTTGTATCTGCTGGAATTTAGAACAGTAAGAGGCGGCTTGATTGAAACAAACAAGATCCTGAGGGGTCTTGACACGGTGGATGTGGAAAGGATGTTTGTGGGAGAATCTAGAACCAGGAGTCACTGTTTAAAAATAAGGGGTCGCCCATTTAAGACAAAGATGAGAAATTTTTTCTCACACTTGAGTCTTTCGAATTCTCTTCCTCAAAAGGCAGTGGAAGCAAAGTCTTTGAATATTTTTAAGACAGAGGAAGATAGATTCTTGATAAGGGGGTGAAAGGTTATCGGGGGTAGGTGGAAATGTGGAGTAATCAGTTCAGCCATGAACTTATTGATTAGCAGAGCAGGCTCAAGGGGACAAGTGGCCTCTCCTGCTCCTAACTCGTCTGCTACGATGTCCTTAATATCATTTTTATATTTCTAACTAGCTTTCTCTTGTACTCTAATTTTTCCCTCATCAATCTAGTTGGAATGCGTCTATTCTGTGTATTCTGAAATATCCCCTTAAATGTCTGCCACTGCATCTCTGTTATCCCTTAACCTAATTTGCCAGTTCACTTTAGCTAGCTTTGCTTTCATGCCCTCATAATAGTTTAAAATACTCATCTTAGACCCATTCTTCTCTCCCTCAAGCTGAATGTAAAATTCAATCATATTACAATCGGTGCTGCCTAGGAGTGCCTTCACTAGGAGGTCATCAATTAATTCCATCTCAAATGAACAACACCAGGTCTAGTATAGCCTGCTCTCTGGTTGGCTCCAGAGCGGCTGTTCGAAGAAACTATCCTGAAAACATTCTATGAACTCCTTAACTAGGCTACGTTTGCCCATCTTATTTTTCCAGTCTATGTAGATTAAAATTACCCATGATTATCGCCTCACCTTTCCAACAAGCTCCCATTATTTCTTCCTTTCTACTCTGTTGTACTGTGTGGTTACCGTTAGGGGGCCTGTACACCATTCCCACAAGTGACGTCATGATTTTATCATTTCTCATCTCGACCCAAACTGCTTCTACATCCTGGTCTCCGGAATTTAGGTCATCCCTCTCAATTAATGATGGTATTAGCACAATAAACAGAGCCACCCATCCACCTTTTCCTCATTTCCTGTCCTTCCTAAATGTCATGTATCGTTCAACATTCAGGTCCCAGTCTATGCCATCCTGAAGCCACATCTCTGCAATGGTGAGGATCCAGTTGTCGCGGTCCATGTGGGCATAAATGACAGGCAGGACAAGAAAAGAGATTCTACATAGTCAGTATGAGGAGCTAGGCACCAAATGAAGCAGAATCTCAAAGGTAATAACCTCTGGATTATTACCTGAGCCATGTGCAAATTGGAGTAGGGCAAATCAGATGGTATTCATTTACTTCTATTTGCGCTCAGTTCACCGGTTTTGTTTCGAATGCTACATGCATTCAGATACAGACCCTTTAGTTTTGTCCTTATTATTTTTGTAATCTCAAGCCTTATCTGCTGATTTACTCTTAGATTTGTGCTCTCTGTCCCTTCCTGTCACAGTCTATCATTTCCCATATGAATACCGTTCTCTCTTACCTTGTCTCTACTCTTTGATTTGCCACATCTTACCAGATTTTATGCCTTGCCCCCACTATATGGTTGAAACCCTCTCTAGTTCCCTAGCTATGCGGCTTGCGAAAACACTGGTTCCAGCATGGTTCAGGTGTAGATCATCCCAAAGCTACAGCCCCCACTTTTCCCCAGTACTGGTGTCAATGCCCCAAGAACCGGAACCCATTTCTACCACACGAGTCTTTGAGCCACATATTAATTTCTCTAATATTATTTGCCCTACTCCAATTTGCACATGGCTCAGGTAATAATCCAGAGGTTATTACCTTTGAGATTCTGCTTTTTAATTTAGTGCCAAGCTCCTCATACTGACTATGAAGAATCTCTTTTCTTGTCCTGCCTGTCATTTGTGCCCACATGGACTACGACAACTGGATCCTTCCACTCCTACGGCAATTTCCTCTCCAGGCCTGAGCAGATATCCCGAATCCTAGCACCGGGTAGGCAACACAGTCTTCTGGACTCTCAATCTTGGTCTTAGAGAACAGCGCCTATCCCCTGACTACACTGTCTGCTACTACCAGTACATTCCTTAAAACTCCCCCAGTTTGAATGGCTTCCTGCACCATGGTCAGTTTGCTCATCCACCCTGCAGCCCTCACTCTCATCCATACAAGCTGAAAGAACCTCAAAGATGTTGGACAATTGCAAGGGCTGAGGCTCCTGCACTTCTCCCTTTTCGATCCCCTTACCTGCCTCACTGGAAGTCACACCCCCGCTGGCCCTGACCACTGACCAAATCAGAAGACCCTATCCGATGGGGTGTGACTGCCTTCTGGAGCAAAGTGTCCAGGTAACTTTGCTCCTCCCTGATGTTCGCAGTGTCTGTAACTGGGCCTCCAGCTCCTCCACACTTCCTGCAGACATGGTTGCCATTTTTCTACAGTTTATCACATTAAGTTGAACTTGCTCATCTATTTTCAAAATGGGCTAAAAATTTTAGTCTATATATTCTGAGAACAGCCAGTGAATTCAAAAGCTAGCATGAAAATCATTCTTAAATCTCTTCAGGGTGCCTCCGACGTGCTGTAATAATGTAATTAGATCAAGTGATACATAAATCTTAATCCCGATGGACAAGGGAGGCAAAATAGCCACACAGAATTGCCTCGGCTGTACACGATCCAGTTTTTGTTTTTTGTATCCTCTCAGCGAGTACTATGCACTCGTAGTTCTGGACGACTTGGAAGTTGGTTGGCACAGTGCTGCAGGCTTCCCTATATGCAGTTTTGGAGCTTGGTCATCAGGGCATGTTGTAGGAGTGTTTCTTTTGAATAAGCTCTTGGATTTCCATGTCATTTTCATCGAACCAATCTTGGTTTCTTCTGGTTGAGAAGCCAACCACTTCTGCAGTTGTTTCTTTAGGACAAATTTCAACTGTTCCCACTGCTCTCCTGGGTTAATATTCGCTGCCTGGAGTTGGGTAATTGCAGAGTCTTCAAGCTTGCTGTGGAAAACTGCATCTACGACTAGGAGATAGAATCTGTGGACTTGCAGTTGCCAGAATCATGGGTTCTGTACAGAAAACAATTGCGACTGCTGGCCGTCTTCGATCCATCATGAACAGCAGATGGCAGCACTACAACAACAATAAAGTCCTCAAAAGAGCCAATCTGCCCAGCATTGAGTGCATTCTATTATAAGGCCAACTACGCTGGGCACGTAATGTGTCATGCATGGAGGATTCCAGAATGCCAAAAGCAATGCTGGATGGTAATCTACACTCCAGTAAGCGAGATCAAGGTACACATCACAAATGCTTCAAAAACCAGCTGAAAAAACTGTTTTTGTTCTGGCTGACAGCAACCAATGGATGTAGGAGCAGGAGGCTGCCGAGAGATAGTTGGCGTACAAGAACCAGGAAAGCAGCTGCAAGCTCAAAACAAAAAGACGGAAGGATACTGAAGAATGGCACAGACAACAGGAGTCTGCTTCTACCAGAGCCCTCCAAACTAGTAGTTCAGGTGCCGCAACTGCTCAAGAGCCTGCAGATCAAGAATTGACCTCTTCAGTCACCAACAATCATGCCAACTATCACAGAGACAAGCCTTCTGATGATCTTCACCTGCAAAGAATCTGCCATTATCTTCATCAAATGATCCAGTGGTACCCACTGAAAACTCCAAGCGGACACCATCGGGGTTTGCTGTGATAGCCAGAATGAATAGCTGGCACATAAAAAAGGCCGCTTGCTGAGATACTGGAGGACTGCTGTCCCCATGGGATTTTATCACAGCAGCAATCACAACCTTTCAGAGACAAGGTGATAACATTGAGAGATGAGATGAGTTCTTAAGTCAGTACCACTTGTATACATAGTCACTTTGAATCTATCAAGACTTCATCAAAAAACAACCGAGTTAAAACACAAACTACATATTCCCTCAACAATTCACAAACATACATGATTCACTGGTGTTTCTTCGCATTCCGCCACACCCTTCAGGTTTTTAACTCAGTATTTGGCGCTACAACTACCAAATATTATCTGCACCTGGCTGCTGCTTTTCCAGCTGCCGACATTTTCTGCAGTTCACCAAGACTTACGAGAAATGACAAGTAAACAGTCATTGTGATATACTGAAATTCACCAGCACCTGTTACTGAAAACAAGAATAAAATAAAATGGAAAAATATCCCACGTTACATCGCCCGTTGAACTGGAATGGCCTACAAATCTTAATCTTTGTGTGGCAACCAATTTAGCGAAAACAAATAACGGTAGTTCTTTTTGCTGAGCTTTCTGCTCCAGGTAGTGCCCAGAATATATCCTAGAAGTACATAACAGGGATAATTAAATGATGCATTCAGAGTACATCGATAAATATATGAAGAGAAAGATTAGTGAAGATCAGCCAGGAACAAGGGAAATTATAATGGGGAACAAAGACATGGCAGAACAATTAAGCACATACTTGGCTTCTGTCTTCAAAAGGAGGACACAAATAACCTCCCAGAAATGTTAGGGAACCAAGGGTCGAATGAGAGGAAGGAACTGAAGGAAATCAGTATTGGTAAAAAAAAAAGTGCTGGGGAAATTAATGAGGTTAAAGGTTGACAAATCCCCAGGGCCTGATAATCTACATCCCAGAGTATTAAACGAAGTGGCCCTGGAAATAGTGGATGCATTGTTGGTCATCTTCCAAAATTCTATGGACTCTGGAGCACTTCCTACAAATTGGAGGGTGGAAAATGTAATGGATTGTCCGAAGGCTTTTGATAAGGTCACACTGAAGAGGTTAGTGTGCAAAATTAAAGCACATGGGATTGGGGGCAGTATACAGACATGGATTGAGAATTAGTCGACAGACAGGAAACACAGAGTAGGAATAAACGGGTCTTTTTCCGGTTGACAGGCAATGACTAGTGGGGTACCACAGGGATCAGTGCTTGGGCCCCAGCTATTCACAATATATATTAGTGACTTGGGTGAGGGAACTAAATTTAACATTTCCAAGTTTGCAGACAACACGAAACTGGGAGGAACTGTGAGCAGCGAGGAGGATGCAAAGAGATTCCAATGTGATTTGGACAAGTTGGGTGAGTAGGCAAATGCAGTATAATGTGGATAAATGTGAGGTCATCCACTCTGGTTGTAAAAACAGAAAGGCAGATTATCCGAATGGTGACAGATTGGGAAAGGGGGAGGTGCAACGAGACCTGGGTGTCCTTGTACACCAGTCGCTGAAAGCAAGCATTCAGGTGCAGCAAGCAGTTAGGAAGGTAAATGGTATGTTGACCTTCATTGCAAGAGGATTTGAGTGCAGGAGCAAGGATGTCTTACTGCAGTTATACAGGGCCTTGGTGAGACCACATCTGGAGTATTGTGTGCAGTTTTGGTCTCCTTATCTGAGGAAGGATGTTCTTGCCATGGAGGGAGTGCAAAGAAGGTTTGCGAGGTTGATTCCTGGGATGACAGGATCGACGTATGAGGAGAGACTGGGTCGACTATGCCTATATTCACTACAGTTCAGAAGAATGAGAGGGGATCTCTCAGAAACCTATAAAATTCCAACCGGACTAGACAGGCTAGATCAGACAGGATGTTCCCGATGGCTGGGGAGTCCAGAACCAGGGGTCACAGTCTCAGGATATGGGGTATGCCATTTAGAAAAGAGATGAGGAGAAATTTCTTCACTTCGGGAGTGGTGAACCTGTGAAATTCTCTACTGCAGAAGGCAGTAGAGGCCAAGTCATTAAATATATTTAAGAGGAGATAAATTTCTTAATGCCAAAGGGATCAAGGGATATGGGGAGAAAATGGGAACAGGGGACTGAATTAGACGATCAGCCATGATCTTTCTTGAACGGCGGAGCAGGCCCAAAGGGCCTACTTCTGCTCCTATTTTCCATGTTCACATACGTGCTAAATTTGAAACTTTGTGGAGTGTAATTAGCCTGAATTAAATTTGCTTCAAGTAGTGTGAGAACCAACAATAATAGTCCCAAAATCTGGTACTGGAAGCAAACATTAAATTTGCAAGTGAAAAATTGGAGGAACATGTTGCACAACAGGCACAAAGATTTTAAAAACATAAGCAAAAAAAGTAATTCTACACATAGAAATACAAAATGATAAATTGCACAACAGGGCAATTGCACCACTGGCACAAAGGTGTCAGTCTACTTACTCCATAGAAAAATTACAGCTCAGAAGGAGGCTATTCAGCCCATGGTATCCATGCTGGCCAAAAAAACTAGCTGCCCAATCTAATCCCACCTTCCAGTACTTGGTCCAGTCTTGCAGGTTACAGCACTTCAGGTGCATGTCCAGGTACCTTTTAAATGAGTTGAGAGTTTCTGCCTCCACCACTGATCCAGGCAGTGAATTCCAGACACCTCCTCTTCCCCCCACCCCCCACCAACCCCGACCATCTGCGTGAAAAGGTTTTCCTCATGTCCCCTATAAATCTGTGCCCCCTGGTAATTGACCTCTTCGCTAGGGGAAACAGGTCCTTCCTGTCTACTCTATTGAGGCCCCTCATAATTTTGTACACCTCAATTAAGTCGCCCCTCAGCCTCCTCTGTTCTAAGGAAAACAACCCGAGCCTATCCAATCTTTCCTCATAGATGCAACTTTCGAGCTCTGGCAACGTTCTTGTAAATCTCCTCTGTACTCTCTCCACAGCAAGTTTGTCCTTTCTGTAATGCAGTGACCAGAACTACACGCAATACTCGAGCTGTGGCCTAGCCAGCGTTTTTATACAGTTCCAGCATTACATCCCTGCTTTTGTATTCTATAGCTCGGCCAATAAAGGAAAGCATTCCATATGCCTTCTTCACCACTCGATCTACCTGTTCTGCCAGCTTCAAGAACCTGTGGACATGCAATCCAAGGTCTCCTACTTCCTGTCGCCCTCTCAACATCCTCCCATTTATTGCGCAATCCCTTGCTTTGTTTGCCCTCCCCAAATGCATTACCTCACACTTTTCAGGATCGAATTCCATTTGCCACTTTACCACCCACTCAACCAAACCATTGACATCATTCTGGAGTCTACAGCTATCCTCTTCACTATCAACTACATGGCCAATTTTTGTGTCATCTGCAAATTTCCAAATCATGCCTCCCACATTAAAGTCCAAATGATTAATATATACCACAAACAGCAAGGGACACAACACTGAGCCCTGTGGAACGCCACTGGAAACCGCTTTCCATTCGCGAAAACATCCTTTGACTACTTCCCTTTGTTTCCTGTCAATGAGTCAATTTTTGATCCAGCCTGCCACATTCCCCTGTATCTCCATGGTCTTTCATTTTACTTACCAGTCTGCCATGTGGGACCTTGTCAAATGCCTTACTAAAATCCATGTTCACCACATCCACTGCACTACCCTCACCAATCCTCCTGGTTACTTCCTCAAAAAATTCAATTAAGTTATTAAGACATGACCTTCCCTTACCAAATCCTCGCTGAGTATCCCTGATTAATCCGTTCCTTTCTAAGTGGCAGCTCATCCTGCCCCTCAGAATTGTTTCTAAGAATTTAACCACCACCGAGGTCAGACTGACCAGCCGATAATTATTTGGCCTATTCCCTCACACCCTTTTGAACCAATGGGACAACGCTTGCAGACCTCCAATCTTCTGGTACCTCGCCTGCATCTCGTGAGGATTCGAAGATGATCCTCAGAGCATCAGCTTTTCTTCCCTAGCATCCTTTAACAACCTGGGATGCAATCCATCCGGTCCGGCCAACTTATCCACTTTCAAGGATGTCAGACCCTCTCGCACTTCCCCTCTCATTATGCTTATTGTATCTAATATTTCACACTCCTCTTTAACTACAATGTCTGCATCAACCCTCTCCTTTGTGAACACAGAGACAAAAAACTGATGAAGAACCCTGCGCACATCTTCTGCATCCATGCATATGTTCCTTTGTACATCTCTGATAGGCTCTACCCTTTCCTTAGTTATCCTCTTGCTCTTAATGGACTGATAAAACATCTTCAGGTTTTCCTTGATTTTACCAGCCAATTTCATGTTTCATGTCCTCTCTTGGCTTTTTTAATTCCCTTTGTTACTTCACCCCTGCACTTTCAATTCTCCTCTAGGCTTTCTAAAGTATTAAGTTTCTCGTGATCATCATAAGCTTTCTTTTTCTGCTTCAACTTGCCCTGCAATTTTCTAGATAACCAGGGAGCTCTAGATTTGGCAGTACCACCCTTCATCTTCATGGGGCCGTGCTTACACAGTGCCTGTGGTATCTCGCTTTTGAATGCCTCCCACTGGTTTGCCACTGATTTTGCTTCAACTAGCTGTATCCAGTCCACTTTCGCCAGGTCACCTCTCAATTTCGAAAAATTTGCCTTCCCCAGTTTAGAACTCTTACTCCTGTTTTATCTTAGTCCTTTTCCACGATTATGCTAAAACTAACTGTATTATGGTCCCTATCTCCAAAATGGTCACCCACTGTTACTTCATCCACTTGCTCAGCTTCATTTCCAAAGACTAAATCTAGAACTGTGACCCCTCTCGGGCGTGGCCGAGTCTGGTTTTAATCTACAAAAACAGTGTAAAAGCTACTTCTACCCAACTTCCATATTCTTAATGTAATTCAGAAAGAATGGCATGGAAAATGAGCATTCATCCCACCAGGCCAAACTGTTAGCAGTACTTGTAAAGCAAAATCTATTGTGAACGCTGACTCTCATTTTATCTGCTCGAGAAGGTTCTGCGGAGTTATTCCCATCACCTGTTGACTACTTTTCTCCGCAGAAGCTGCTTCACTTAGCTTCAAACTTACAAGAGGGAAAGTGAAAACATCATGTACATTTAATGACCTTGTAATGACTTGGGTGAGGGAAATAAAAGTAACATTTCCACATTTTAAAAATTTTTTTATTTGGAGATACAGCACTGAAACAGGCCCTTTGGCCCACCGAGTCTGTGCTGACCAACAACCACCCATTTATACTAATCCTACATTAATCCCCCTTTTCCTGACCACATCCCCACCATTCTCCTACCACCTACACTAGGGGCAATTTACAATGGCCAATTTACCTATCAACCTGCAAGTCTTTGGCTGTGGGAGGAAACCTGTGTACCCGGCGGAAACCCATGCGGTCACAGGGAGAACTTGCAAACTCCGCAAAGGCAGTACCCAAAAGTGAACCCGGGTCGCTGGAGCTGTGAGGCTGCGGTGCTAACCACTGCGCCGCATTTGCGGATGACACAAAGCTGTGAGGAGGATGCAAAGAGGTTCCAATGTGATTTGGACAAGTTGGGTGAGTGGGCAAATACATGGCAGATGCAGTATAATGTGGGTAAATGTGAAGTTATCCACTTTGGTTGGAAAAACAGAAAGGTGATAGATTGGGAAAGGGGGAGCTGCAATGAAACCTGGGCGTCCTTGTACACCAGTCGCAGAAAGCAAGCATTCAGGTGCAGCAAGCAGTTAGAAAGGCGAATGGTATGTTGGCCTTCATTGCAGGAAGATTTGAGTACAGGAGCAAGGATGGCTTACTGCAGTTATACAGGGCCTTGGTGAGACCACATCTGGAGTATTGTGTACAGTTTTGGTCTCCTTATCTGAGGAAGGATGTTCTTGCCATGGAGGGAGCACAAAGAAGATTTACTAGGCTGATTCCTGGGATGACAGGATTGACGTACGAGGAGGGATTGGGTCAACTAGGCCTACATTCACTAGAGTTTAGAAGAATGAGAGGGGATCTCATAGAAACCTATAAAATTATAAAAGGACTAGACAGGCTCGATGTAGGGAGGATGTTCCCGATGGCTGGGGAGTCCAGAACCAGGGGTCACAGTCTCAAGATACAGGGTATGCCATTTAGAACCGAGACGAGGAGAAATTTCTTCACTCAGAGGGTGGTGAACCTATGGAATTGTCTACCGCAGAAGGCAGTGGAAGCCAAGTCAATAAATATATTCAAGGAGATAGATTTAATTCTTAATGCCAAAGGGATCAAGGGATATGGGGAGAAAGCGTGAACAGGGTACTGAATTAGACGATCAGCCATGATCTTTCTTGAATGGCGGAGCAGGTCTGAAGGGCCGACTCCTGCTACAATTTTCTCTGTTTCTACTTATAGAGGACCGAATGCATGTAACAGACAGACCAAGAATCTGGAAAAAAAATCTGACAGAGGGATATGAGATATATTGTTGGGCAGGTTGTTCCCCAAACTTTGAGTGTCCAGTTATTTAACTGTGCTACATGGTCCTATCAGCTGAAGGCCCTGATCTCCCCAAAGGCATATTTTCTTCACCTAACCAGATAAAATTTATCCAGTTATTTTCAAAGTTACAACACAGCAATAACTGCTTTTTTGAATCTTCAGCATAAATCACCAAAAGGGAAAAAAAACACAAAATATCATTGTTTGAAACTTGTTAAAGTTTGAATTCACACCCGCCAAAGCAATCAAAGTTATTTATCCATCTATCTGCCATACAATACCTCGACAACCATTTTTCAAATGAAAGCTTCATTTTTGAGTGAACACCTTGAATACCAACATAAAATAATTGATCATCTTCTGTGAAAGCCTTTCCTGTGCCATGATACTTTTTTTTTTAGACAGAGTGCAGAACAGCACAGAATGCAGCAAATCTGGCCTCACCGATAATGTACTTTCAGGATTTTTTTTTTTACATTCAGTGTCCAATGGGTAGCTTGTAATTTTAGGTGTTCAGCCCAATGAGTGACTGCTTGTTAATTTGCTCTCCTCACAAGACGACTAATGAAGCAACAATTTCAAGTTGCTATGTGTGTTCATGAAGCTGCGAAGGAATTACAGCAAAAGGAAAATGTTATGGCAGTTCACAACCACATTACCTGAGGCAGTCTTACTTTGGTTAGATATTTCAACATTGTGTACCAGAATAATGTAGTACGTGGTGTACCTACCCCACATGGACCACAGCAGTTCAAGAAGGCAGCTCACCACCACCTTCTCAAGGGCAATTAGGGATGGGCAATAAATGCTGGCCTAGCCAGCGACGCCCACCTCCCATGAATGAATTAAAAAGTATGCTTAAAGGTTAACTGCACACTCGGGCCGCCAAGCTTCAGCAGTCTGATTTTTTTTTATAATGATAAATATTGGAGGTTTACAAATACTGTTTTCATAACAATTGCTGCTTTGGAAACTACAAGGCTGAAAACATATTTTCAGTAATTAGAACATAGAACATTACAGCGCAGTACAGGCCCTTCAGCCCTCGATGTTGCGCCGACCTGTGAAACCATCTGACCTACACTATTCCATTTTCATCCATATGTCTATCCAATGACCACTTAAATGCCCTTAAAGTTGGCGAGTCTACTACTGCTGCAGGCAGGGCATTCCACGCCCCTACTACTCTCTGAGTAAAGAAGCTACCTCTGACATCTGTCCTATATCTATCACCCCTCAACTTAAAGCTATGTCCCCTCGTGTTTGCCATCACCATCCGAGGAAAAAGACTCTCACTATCCACCCTGTCCAACCCTCTGATTATCTTATATGTCTCTATTAAGTCAGCTCTTCTCCTCCTTCTCTCTAACGAAAACAACCTCAAGTCCCTCAGCCTTTCCTCGTAAGACCTTCCCTCCATACCAGGCAACATCCTAGTAAATCTCCTCTGCACCTTTTCCAAAGTTTCCACATCCTTCCTATAATGCGGTGACCAGAACTGCACGCAATACTCCAGGTGCGGCCGCACCAGAGTTCTGTACATCTGCAGCATGACCTCGTGGCTCCTAAACTCGATCCCCCTACTAATAAAAGCTAACACACCATATGCCTTCTTAACAGCTCTATTAACCTGGGTGGCAACTTTCAGGGATTTATGTACCTGGACACCAAGATCTCTCTGCTCATCTACACTACCAAGAATCTTCCCATTAGCCCAGTATTCTGCAATCCTGTTACTCCTTCCAAAGTGAATCACCTCACACTTTTCCGCATTAAACTCCATTTGCCATCTCTCAGCCCAGCTCTGCAGCCTATCTATGCTCCTCTGTATCCTACAACATCCTTCGGCACTATCCACAACTCCACTGACCTTAGTGTCATCTGCAAATTTACTAACCCACCCTTCTACACCCTCATCCAGGTCATTTATAAAAATGACAAACAGCAGTGGCCCCAAAACAGATCCTTGCGGTACACCACTAGTAACTAAACTCCAGGATGAACATTTGCCATCAACCACCACCCTCTGTCTTCTTTCAGCTAGCCAATTTCTGATCCAAAGCACTAATTCACCTTCAATCCCATACTTCTGTATTTTCTGCAATAGCCTACCGTGGGGAACCTTATCAAACGCCTTACTGAAATCCATATAGACCACATCCACGGCTTTACCCTCATCCACCTGTTTGGTCACCTTCTCGAAAAACTCAATAAGGTTTGTGAGGCACGACCTACCCTTCACAAAACCGTGCTGACTATCTCTAATGAACTTATTCTTTTCAAGATGATTATAAATCCTATCTCTTATAACCTTTTCCAACATTTTACCCACAACCGAAGTAAGGCTCACAGGTCTATAATTACCAGGGCCCCTTCTTGAACAAGGGGACAACATTTGCTATCCTCTGTGAGTATCCTCTGAGATACTTTTCAGAATTGCTTAAGTTAGTGAGTGAATGCTGTTCTGCTAATTATGACTGGTAGAAATCAATGTTTTTTAATCATGAAATCAATGTCAAGCCAGAAGAGCACGGTGCTTTTTCTTCGAATCAACTAAGTAGGCAACATGTGGATCCAGCCCCTTATCTTAAAAGGTTAGGCACTCCAAAGAGATTGAGAGTGAATGTTCAGACTCACGCTCAAATCTGTTTGACAGTGAGGAAATATGCCACAAAAATGACTTGTGAATTAAATCTATTGGTATGCAGGGTCAGTGCAAATAATTTCTCAACTCAGTTACATTGGCTTCCAATATTAACACAGTCAATCTTCACATCATACTTATAGCTGTCCTGCATTAAGAATTGCAACATCACATAAATCATGGAACATATGTAAAAAAAAAGATGGAAGAGGAAGAAAATCATCTTTTCAAGACGCTGTTCTACGAGTGTATGTGATGCCCCTGACTTTGAAACACAAATTCATGCACATAGAAGCAGTTTTCATTTACTGAAATCACAGGATAACTGAGTATAACTAGCTGCACTAGCACTGCATAGTATACTAAAAAACCTACACATTTATGGGTAAGAGAACATGTTGAGAGATGAAAGCAAGCTGCAAGCTTTAATACTGACAAGATTCTTCGAATACATCAATGTATAATGTTCAACTATCACAGCATACAAAAGGAACTGTCCATGAATTCACTTGCTTTTTGTCAGTCCTCAAATTATTCACTTGCATTGTATTTACCGCACAGAAAAAGGCCATTCGACCCAACAGGTGCATTTATTTATGCTACACACCAGCGTCCTCCATCAGCATATTTTTCTATAGGTTTCTCCCTCGTGTTTATCTCGGTTGCCCTTAAATGCATCTATGCTATTCACCCCAATTGCTCCATGGTAGCAAGTTACACATTCTAACTGGGTAAATAAATTACTCCTGAATTCCCTTTTGTAATTATTAATGATTATCGGATATGAACGGCCCCTAATTCTGGTCTCGCCTGCAACTGAAATCATCTCTGCATCAACCCCCTCAAACCCTCACATTTTTCTCATCATTACACACCTCTATTAGGTCACCCCTCAGTCTTCTCCTTTGGACGGATGAGGCCCAGCCTGTTCCATCTTTCCTGATACGTATAACCTCTCAGTTCCAGAATCATTCTACGAAATCTTTTTTTGCACCTCTAAATCGTTTTTAGAACATGAACACCAGAAAGCTCACATTGCTTCAAGTGTGGTCGAACCAAGGTTCTACATGAGTTTAACATACTTCTCTGCTTTTCAATTCTATCCCTCTAGAAATAAACCCTGGTGTTTTGTTTGTTTCATTAACTTGTGTCACTATTTTTAGTCATTTATGTATCGGTACCCCCAGATACCTCTGTTTCTCTACCCCATTGAGATACTTACTCATTAACGAGCAAAAGCAATTGTGTTCAACTGTTGTTCTTGGTTTTTGAGAGCTGTGCAAAAAGCTGCAGGTAAATGTTACTGCAAGTCAGCCAAAAAAGAAGTTCCAAACAAGCAACTTGCAAGCAACACTTGTTATCTGCTTGAAAAAAGTATTTTTATTTAAAGCAATATATTGAGTAACTAGAGCAGATACTCAAGCATAAAACCACAAAAGGGCAAGCAGCAGGCAAGCTGGTCAGCCAATCAGATTCAAAAATTCTCAGACAGGAAAGCAGCAAGTAAAAAAGCAGGGAATACAAATGACATTTAAATTACTGCATGGAAAACAAAATAAAGATTGGGGCGTACATATGGGCTAAGGGAGAAACCTGAATAGATGAAGAACTGTTTAAAAATGTACTTATTAAAAATCTGCACTTTTTAAATGTTCTGGGGAAATAAGACACCACACTTGAAAAAATAGTTTTTCAGGGCCAAACAGGTTTTTCAGCAATAGTTATCACTTAGTATGTAGTTAGAAACTCAATTATTCTTGATTGAACAAGGCTCAATTTTATTACTTTTTACCGTGAGAACAGTGCGTAAACAGTTGAAGTTCATGACAAATCAGTGGTTTTTAATGATTGCATCTGTGAACATTGCAACAGCACACACTGTGGAGGAGCAGCATATCAATGACAGCGACTTAGAGATTTTTGGAGTTAACTTCACATGCAGGTGCCAGAAGTTGCTCTCAGTTTCACACAACAGCATTGAGCGCTGACAGCCTCACTGTTGTTACTTCCACAAATTCAAAGCCCAACTGTGACAACTCTTCTCCAGATGCGACATAGATCTGAACATGGTTACAGAGGTATGTGGGGAGGTGCCTTGGAAGTTTTGTGGATCAAGATTTCAAAATCAATGCAATAGGGATGGGAAATTCGTAGAGGTCAGAAACATTAAGGGTGAAAGATACTTGCTGCTGATTTTTTCACGAGTTGGAGTATGTGCTCAGGAGACCTATGAAGGAGAAGACTGAAGAAACCAAACTTCAAGATGAGAAGATTGTCTTCTCAAGTAGCGATGGAGGCAAGCAACAATGAAGTAGCAATCATCAGTTACGGTGGTACATTGCACATGGGGTTTGAAGCTCAGCTCAAGGGTGAATAGAACAAGTTGTGCATGTGCAAGTGTAACCTGAATAAGTTGCTGGGCAAGAGGATGGGATTAGGGGCTGGTATAGAGAATTTCAGGCAAGCGTTGAACCCGACAACTTCAATCTTGACAATTTTATTTGGAAAAAGTTGTGGTTTTTCCAAAACTGGATACTGAACAGTCAGACAACACAGCAAGTTTAAAAGAGCTATGTACAGTCTAAGTGAGGAGAAAGTGGGTGCTGTCAGCATACTATGGAAAGCTGACTACT
The DNA here is from genome assembly GCF_036365525.1 of Heterodontus francisci. Taxonomy (NCBI): domain Eukaryota; kingdom Metazoa; phylum Chordata; class Chondrichthyes; order Heterodontiformes; family Heterodontidae; genus Heterodontus; species Heterodontus francisci. The sequence goes on along the minus strand of NC_090372.1, from coordinate 178,112,671 downwards.
TGCTTGCAAATGTCTTCAAGAGGGACCACACAATGAAATCTTAGGGAGTGCAAGAAGTAACTAAGCAGTCATGGGGGGTGGGTTAACTATTGGTGGGATAGGAAGGAACATAACAATGAAAGGGCTGTGCACACCAGAGAAACAGTGTTACCACCGATACCGAAGGTCGCAGATCAAGGACAAAGTCACAGCCGCAAGATATCTAGTGATTTTCAACATATAAGCAGGACAAAGTCAATAAAGTGGTGTATAAGCAGCTAATTTGAACAGGGAGGCCGGAGAAGGGTGCAGCTGAGTCATATGCTGAAACCATTGTAAGCCAGATGACATGAATTTTTTTTCTTTGCCCAGAGGTGCTGAATCCTGTTGAGCCCCCAAACTTCGCCCAACTGAGATCAGCTAACGAAGCGCACATCAGCAAAGAAACTTGGAGGTGTCTTGGCATTTATGGGCAAGTCCAACACCACAGAAGTGTGAAGTGAAACATTTTGGGAGGAAGAACGAGGAAAGGCAACATAAAATAAAGGATGCATTTTTAAATGGGGTGCAGAAACAGAGGGACCTGGGAGTTTTTGTGCACAAACTGTTGAAGGTGGCAGGCAGGTTGAGAAAGCAGTCAATAAGGCATATGGGATCCTGGGCTTTAGAAGAAGGGCAGAGGGTACAAAAGCAAGGAGGTTAAGGTGAACCTTCATAAAACACAGCTTCGACCTCAGCTGGTGGATTGTGTCCAATTCTAGGCATCACACTTTAGGAAGGATGTGAAGGTATTTGAGCAGGTGCAGAAAAGATATACAAGAATGGTTCCAGAGATAAGGGACTTTAGTTATGTGGGTAGATTGGAGAAGCTGAGGCTGTTGTCCCTAAAGATGTGTAGCTTGAAAGGAGATTCGACAGAGGTGTTGAAAATCATGAGGGATCTAGACAGACTAGATAGGAAGAAACTGTTACCATTGGTGGAAGGGTCGCGAACCAGAGAACACCAGTTTAAAGTGAATGGCGAAGGAACCAAAGGCAGCATGAGGATTTTTTTTTTTTTAAACGAGTGGTTATGATCTTGAATGCATTGCCTGAAGAGAGCTGGGGAGGCAGATTCAATCATGAAAATCAATTATCTGCAAACAAAAAATTGCGGCGGAATGGGGAAAAGGCGGGGAGTGGGATTAGCTGACCTTTTCTTGTAAAAAGCCTTGTATCGACCTAGGCACTGGAAACAGCAACAAACCCAGTCCTGTCGACCCTGCAAAGTCCTCCTTACTAACATCTGGGGGCTTGTGACAAAGTTGGGAGAGCTGTCCCACAGACTAGTCAAGCAACAGCCTGAGAATCATACCCATCAATGTCCCAGACACTGCCATCACCATCCCGGGTCTGTCCTGTCCCACCGGGAGGACAGACCCAGCAGAGACGGCAGCACAGTGGTATTACAGTTGGGAGCGGGTTGCCCTGTGAGTCCTCAACATGAACTCTGAACCCCATGAAGTCTCATGGCATCAGGTCAAACATGGACAAGGAAACCTCCTACTGATTGCCACCTACCACCTGCCACCTGCCCTCAGCTGATGGGTCAGTACTCCTCCATGTTGAACAGCACTTGGAGGAAGCACTGAGGTTGGCAAGGGCACAAAATGTACTCTGGGTGGGGGACTTCAATGTCCATCGCCAAGAGCGGCTCGGTAGCACCACTACTAACCGAGCTCGACGGGTCCTAAAGGACATATCTGCTAGACTGGGTATGCTGCAGTGGTGAGGGAACAAACAGGAGGGAAAAACATACTTGACCTCATCCTCACCAATCTGCCTGCCGCAGATGCATCTGTCCTTGACAGTGTTGGTAGGAGTGACCATCGCACAGTCCTTGTGGAGACGGAGTCCTGCCTTCACATTGAGGATATCCCTCCAGCTTGTTGTGTGGCACTAACTGATATCGAACAGATCCTGCAATGCAAAACTGGGCATCCATGAGGCGCTGTGGGCCATCAGCAGCAGCAGAATTGTGCTCAACCACAATCTGTAACCTCATGGCTCAGCATATCCCCCACTCTACCATTACCATCAAGCCAGGAGATCAACCCTGGTTCAATTTAGAGTGCAGGAGGGCATGCCAGGAGCAGCACCAGGCATACCTCAAAATGAGGTGTCAACCTGGTGAAGCTACAACACAGGACTATCTGCGTGCAAAACTGCGTAAGCAGCATGCGATAGACAGAGCTAAGCGATCCCATAACCAACAGATCAGATCTAAACTCTGCAGTCCTGCCACATCCAGCCGTCAATGGTGATGGACAATTAAACAACTAACTGGAGGAGGTGGCTCCACATATATCCCCATCCTCAATGATGGGGGAGCCCAGCACATCAGTGCGAAAGATAAGGCTGAAGCATTTGCAACAATCTTCAGCCAGAAGTGCCGAGCTGATGATCCATCTTGGCCTCCTCCTGAAGTCCCCAGCATCACAGATGCCAGACTTCAGCCAATTCAATTCACTCCACGTGATATTAAGAAATGACTGAAGGCACTGGATACTGCAAAGGCCCTGACAATAGTACTGAAGACCTGTGCTCCAGAACTTGCCGCGCCCCGAGCCAAGCTGTTTCAGTACAGTTACAACAATGGCATCTACCCAGCAATGTGAAAAATTGCCCAGGTATGTCCTGTACACAAAAAGCAGGACAAGTCCAACCCGGCCAATTACCGCCCCATCAGCCGACTCTCAATCATCAGTAAAGTGATGGAAGGTGTCGAAGGGCCTGTTTCAGTGCTGTAAATCTAAATAAAAAAATAAAATAAACAGTGCCATCAAGCTGCACTTGCTTAGCAATAACCTGCTCAGTGACGTTCAGTTTGGGTTCCACCAGGGCACTCAGCTCCTGACCTCATTACAGCCTTGGTTCAAACATGGATAAAAGAGCTGAACTCAAGAGGCGCGGTGAGAGTGACTGCCCTTGACATCAAGGTAGCATTTGACCGAGTATGGCATCAAGGAGCTGAAGTCAATGGGAATCATGGGGAAAACTCTTTGCTGGTTGGAGTCATACCTAGCGCAAAGGAAGATGGCTGTGGTTGTTGGAGATCAATCATCTCGGCTCCAGGACATCACTGCAGGAGTTCCTCAGGGTAGTGTCCTGGGCCCAATCATCTTCAGCTGCTTCATCAATGACCTTCCTTCAATCATAAGGTCAGAAGTGGGGATGTTCGCTGATTGCACAATGTTCAGCACTATTCGCGACTCCTCAGATACTGAAGCAGTCCGTGTAGAAATGCAGCAAGACCTGGACAATATCCAGGCTTGGGCTGATAAGTGGCAAGTAACATTTGCGCCACACAAGTGCTAGGCAATGACCACCTCCAACAAGAGAGAATCAAACCATCTCCCCATGACATTCAATGGCATTACCATCGCTGAATCCCCCACTATCAACATCCTAAGGGCTACCATCACCAGAAACTGAACTGAAGTAGCCATATAAATACCATGGCTGCAACAGCAGGTCAGAGGCTTGGAATCCTACGGAGAATAACTCACCTCCTGACTCCCCAAAGCCTGTCCACCATCTACAAGGCACAAGTCAGGAGTGTGATGGACTACTCTCCACTTGCCTGAAAGGGTGCAGCTCCAACAACACTCAAGAAGCTCGACAACATCCAGGACAAAACAGCCCACTTGATTGTTTGTGGATGGGGTGTCATTCACACACTTCACCACCAATGCATAGTGGCAGCAGTGTGTATCATCTACAAGATGCACTGCAGCAACGCACCAAGGCTCCTTGCTCAGCACCTCCCAAACCCACGACCTCTACCAACTAGAAGGACAAGGGCAGCAAATGCAAGGGAACACTACCACCTGCAAGTTCCCATCCAAGTCACACACCATCCTGATTTGGAAGTAGATCGCTGTTCCTTCACTGTCGCTGGGTCAAAATCCTGGAACTCCCTTCCTAACACCACTGTGGGTGCACCTACCCCACATGGACTGTAGCGGTTCAAGAAGGCAGCTCATCACTACCTTCTCAAGGGCAATTAGGGATGCGCAATAATTGCTGGCCTGGCCAGTGACACCCACATCCCATGAATGAATAAATGAAAACCAGCACAGACATGACAGGCCAAATGGCGCCCTTCTGTGCTGTAACAATATGCTCAGCAACCCAGCCATCGGCTAAGCACGGGGAAATTATCTTGTTCAAAAAAAGCATACAAAACTGTACCCATAATCAATACTTGCTGAGGCTGCCAGGTTGTAAAATGTCTAGCAGCCTAGGCAATTTTTTTAAAAATTCTTTTGTGGGATGTGGGTATCGCTGGAAAGGCCAGCATTTATTGCCCATCCCCAATTGCCCTTGAACTGAATGGCTTGCGAGGCAATTTCAGAAAGAAGTTAAGAGTTAACCACATTGCTGTGGGTCTGGAGGACAGATTTCCTTCCCTCAAGGACACTGGTGAGCCAGATGGGTTTTTACAACAATCGACAATGGTTTCATGGCCACCATATGACTAGCTTGTAATTCCAGACTTTATTAATTGAATTCAAATTTCACCATCTGCCGTGATGGGATTCGAACCCATGTCCCCAGAGCATTAGTCTGGGCTCTGGATTACTAGTGCAGTGACATTCCAGCGAAATTTTACAACCTGGCCACCTCAGCAGGTATTGATTATGGGTACAGTTTGTGTATGCTTTTTTTGAACAAGATAACTTCCCCATGCTTCTCCAACGGCAGGGTTAGTAAGCATATTATCAGAGCATAGAACGGTTACAACAGAGAAGGACGCCATTTGGTCTGTCATGTCTGTGCTGGCTCTCTGCAAGAACAAGTCAGCCAGTCCCACTCCCTACCTCTTCCCCATTCCCCTGCAATTTTTTTCTCTGCAGATAATTATCCAAGACCCTTTTGATTTAGGCTTATCCAAAAGTTTGTATGTTTTTTTTTAAAAACAATTCTGTTCTCTAGACCTGAAGAAATTGTTTGAACCAACACCATCTGAACACCAAAAAAGCACACTCATCTCGTGTCCAACTGGATCCCACAAAACAAATACAAATTATCAAACTTCTGTAAAAAGCTGAATAAAATCCTACATTGGCAAGGCAAAGAAACAGTTATTGGAGAGGAATCCTTAAGGGTCTGGAATAGCTCGGGTACAAATTGACACAGGAATTGAAGATGGAATTCAGAGTTTTTCTGACAAAGCCTTTGGTGAAAATACTGCAGAATACCCTAACCCATGTTTATCATGATTGAGTTGATCATCTTCCAAAGTACAACACCCACCTGCGAAATGAGCAAAATACAAACAGTATTCGCTATTGGCAGAGATTGACAGGTTTCTCTCCTCACACCAGTCCATTATCCTCCACTTTCCATTAACAAAGCCACAATCGCAAATAAGATGCATTAGGTTTATGCATCTCGACACACAATCCAAATGATATTCTGCCTTATTCATGATGCAAATAATCCCAATAGTAGCCCAGTTTAAAGACCAAAATGACACCTAATCCAATCAACAATCCCAAAAACAAGGGTCATCCTGAACACTTTCTCATATTAACTGAAAATGGTTCTCTTGACTTCTGAAGCAGCAAGTTTAAAAAAAGCTTATACCCCCATCAAATTCCTAATTAAAAACCAATTCTAGATTTTCAACCCAATCAAGGATCACAACTTTAGTGCGACAGCCAAAGGGCACAAGACCAGCAACCATATCGGTTTTTTTCTTTCTAACCTTCCCAATATGACCTTTAGGAGATATGGTGCCCAGATATCAACCTACAACCAAAGGTACCAACTCTAACGGACTATCTCCAATTTGAGAGTTTAATCACTTCCCCTTGACATTCAACAGCATCAACATTGCTGAATCCCCCAGCATATTCTGGAGGTCACCACTGATGATAAACATAACTGCACCAGCCACATAAATACTGTGGCTGTAGTGAGTGACTCACCTTCTGATTCCACAAGGCCTTTCCACCATGTTTGAGACATAAGTCAGGAGTGTCATGGAACACTTACCACTGAATGAGTAGCTCCAACAACACTCAAGAAGCTCAATCCAGGTTAAAGCAGCCCACTTGTTTGGTACCTCATCCACCACCACTCCCTCCACTGCTGGTGCACCATGGCTGCAGTGTACAACATCTACAAAATGCAATGGAGCAACTCACCAATTTATCTTTGACAGCACGTTCCAAACCTGAGACCTCTAAGATCTTGAACAAGTGCAGCAGGTGCACGGGAACAACACCTGCATGTCCCCCTCCAGGTCTCACACCATCCTGACTTGGAAATATATCGCCCTTCCTTCATAATCGCTTGGTCAAAATCCTGGAACTTTCCCTCTAACAGAATTGTGGTAGTATCTTCACAAACAATGCAGCTTATCACCACCACCTGCTCAAGGGCAATTAAGAATGGGGAATAAATGCTGGGCTTGCCAGCGACTCCCACATTCCATGAATGAACCAAAAAAAATTAGTACAACCACTGCTCTGCAAATTGGAAAGGAATTAGTACCTTACATGTGAATTTAGATTAGATTAGATATACAGCACTGAAACAGGCCCTTCGGCCCACCGAGTCTGTGCCGACCATCAACCACCCATTTATACTAATCCTACACTAATCCCATATTCCTACCAAACATCCCCATCTGTCCCTATATTTCCCTACCACCTACCTATACTAGTGACAATTTTTTTATAATGGCCAATTTACCTACCAACCTGCAAGTCTTTTGGCTTGTGGGAGGAAACCGGAGCACCCGGAGAAAACCCACGCAGACACAGGGAGAACTTGCAAACTCCACACAGGCAGTACCCAGAATCGAACCCGGGTCCCTGGAGCTGTGAGGCTGCAGTGCTAGCACTGCGCCACTGTACTTGTTCTGATGTTCCTCCTTTCCTTCACATATTTTTGTTTCAGTTCCAAAATATTACTGGAATTATCTATAGAATCACAATCTTTGAATTTTACATACGAAAAGGAACATTAGACCCATGATGATTGCACGTGCTGAATTTGCCCTTTCCTCTTTCTCGCATACCTTTTTCAAATACTTATCCACATATCTTTTAGAAAGCGGTTACGCAATCTGCTTTCACCATTGTTTCTGCTAGGGTATTCCATGTCTCACAATCTGCAATATGAATCTGTCTCATTATCTCCCTTCGTTCTTTTGTTTTACAAAAAAAAAATCACTTCTCGGGATATGGGCATTTCTGTAAATGCCACCATTCATTGCGCCAAATTGAGCTTAAGACGGTGATGGTGGACCTTCTTCTTGAACTGCTGCAGTCAACGTAGTGAAGGTACTTGAATTTATGCTTGCTAGTTACCAACTCACTGACAACTCAAAACAGCTTGTCTCAATTTACTTGAAGACGTCCATCAGATCTCTGAGCTTCGATTCAAAACAGCCCCAATTTCTCCTGTCATATTCCACGTCTCTCAGCTTAGCTATCATGTTTGTGAGTTTCTCTGCACCCTCTCTGTGGTCTTAACATCCATTCTTCCTAAATCTGGGCACCCAAAACTGGACAGATGATAATTCTAACTGTCAATTATTATGACCAATGATGTCTACAGGTTCAGCTTTACCATTTTCCTTTGAACAGAAGTTTAACTCAAAATAGTGGCAAGAAAAAGTTGTTAAGTAGATTTTCTAGGGTGCTTGGTCGATGAGACGATATAGTTCTGATTTGGCGGTGGTGCTCTTGAACAACTAAGTCTGCATTCATTGGGGCCACGAAGTTTAAGGGGAATTCAATACTCGCCTGAGTTTTGAAAAAGTGCACAGAACAAAGTAGAGTGTTAATATTCCCACCCGTCTGGTCAGTGAACTGATCAGCAAGGGTACATAAATTCAGGGTTAGTATTCGAAGCATAAAATAGGAAGGTGAGGGGAAAGTTTCTCATGTCAAGTTATTAGATTATGAAATGCATTACCACAACTGGCGATTGAAGCTAGATCAATCACAACACTTAAGAGGAAGTTCTACATTTTCGGGAAAAAAAGGATATGGGGAGAAAAAGGAAATGTGATTACTGTAAAATAGCTTCAATTTGTCGCAAGCACAGCAATGGGCACAGTGGGAGGACAGGTCTTCAATGTGGATATTTTTGTTGCTCTACACACAGGTAAACTTGCCTACCGTAGTGCAAAAATCTGATCACAATGAGAACAAATAGGTAGTTCTGGTTTAAGAAAATTATTTGTTTCAAGTAGAATCTACAGAAGCAACCAGACTGCAGCAGATTCATATTCTCCCATCTCAGAATGCACATTTGTTCCCCATTTACCCTATATAAAATACAATGGCAGCACAAACCAATCTAATAGTTGATTTTCAGAGAAGGTTAGAGTCTTGTAAAATAAAAAACAACCATTAGCAAAGACAATACTGAAGCGGATGAGCCACAGAGACAGCAAGAGCTCCTGGACAAGGCTGGAGAAAAATTTTGCCAACGAATTGGGCTGGATTTTATTCGCACTCCGCGGCAGCGCACTTTGAACTTAGCGACCTTCCAGCATGGAAGGTCCGCCGCACAGCCCCCGCAATATTACGCGCAGGGGCTGATTTAAATGGAGGGGACGGAGGGGCTGCCCCCAATAACATGGAGGGGGCGGCCGCCACATCCCCAGCAACGGCGTCATTTTTGAAGGGCTTTAAGCCCTGAGACATAATTTTAATTTTTTAAAAAGATACAGTATGCATTTTTTTTTATTTAAAAAATATGGAGGCCCTTCCCCAACCCCCCCACGGTCATTTCAAAGCCCAATATTAACAAAACTTGCCTTTTTACCGACCTGAACTTCCCCTCCAACCCCTTCCCACCATCCCCACAGCCAATAAATAGTTTTCTCCCCACTCCCCCATCCCTCCCTTCCTGAAAATGTTATTCCTCCCCCTCCCCACCAGGTTCTTGCCTCAGAACTCCAGACAGACGGAGTTCCAAAGGCGCATGAAGTATAAACAGCGGCCATAAAATCAGCGTGTCTGCCGCCACCTGCATCTAAGTGCGTTTACATATAATTACTGTTCCTTTGAATATTAAGATGAAGGGCCCGCACCGAGGTCTCTTCACCGCTGCTAAGATGCAGTGGACCCTTCTCAGCGTCGCGAGTCGAGGTTGGCCTCTCCCCGCAGAATTTTACCAGCACCAGAAACCCCCACGACCCACAGCGTTAACGAGCTGGTAAAATTCAGTCCATTAATACCCATTACTATACATACAATGCAGTGCATCAGAAACTCTATGGGCAATCAATACCTGTACCACAAAAACTGGGTTCAACTGATCAACAAGAGCAATCAACAGTGCTCAAATAACTTAAACTAGATTTTCTGGTATAAACTTTTATCAGGAAAGCCCACTTGGTGTTTTCCATATAGTTCAACTCATCAAACAACTATGTATGATATAGGAACAGTAGAAATCCTTGTTAGATATATAAGTACACCTGTCATTTTTGTCCATCATTGAGAGCATACAAAGTTTTTAATCTGAATCCAATTAGAACATAAAAAAAACACAAGGAAAGTCATTTTCAGGATAGCAGGGTGGAGTGCGACAAGGATCAATGCTTGGGTCTCAGCAGATCACTGAAGTGGATAAGGGGACCAAGTGTAATATGGTCAAGTTTGATGACGATACAAAGTTAGGTGGGAAAGTAAACTGAGAATGTGGAAAAGCAATATTTTAAGAGGTAGATGAGTAAATGCTGGTTGGTATTCACAGGGATTTGGGGGTTTTTGTACAGAATCACAGAAAGCTAACATGCAGGTCCAGGAAGCAATTCATCTAAATGCTATGTTAGCCTTTATTGCCAGGGGATTGTAATAAAAGAGTAACAAAGTCTTGCAGTAATCTTATCGGGCTTTGGTGAGACCACATCAGGAGTACTGTGGACAGTTTTCGTCCCCCTATGCAAGGATGTACATGCCTTTAAGGGGGGGTGCAACAAAGATTCACTAGATTGATTTCTGGGATGAGAAGGCTGTGCTACGATGAGAGATTGAGCAGAATGAGCCTTTTTTCTCTGCGGTTCAGAAGAATGAGAAGTGATCTCATTAGAACAGGGTAGGTGCTGAGAGGTGGTTTCCCCTGGCCAAGAGAAATCTTTTTACTCAGAGTTGTGAATCTTTGGAATTCTCTAGCCCGGAGAACTGTGGATGCTCAGTTCATTGAACATATTCAAGACGGAGATCAATAGATTTTTGGGCATCAAGGGATATGGGGTAAGGTAGGAAGTGGAAATGAAGTACAAATTCAGCCATGATCTTACTTAGTGGAGGAACAGGCTCTAGAGGCTGTATGGCCTACTCCTGATCTTACTTCTTACATTGTCTTGTACTTAAAAAAAACTAATTTAAAGAGAAGCATGGGCAAATCAGAAACGCATCACTTTCCCACCCTCAGGCAGAGACTGTTGTTGTGTAGATGAAACAAAGCACATGTCTATTGGCCATCTGCAATATAAGTCCAGCAAAAAATTCATGCAACCATGTTGTTCAGAACAGTACAGTTGAAAACAGGAAGATGGACAACACCAAATTAGCATGTCAGTTTAGAGCGCCATCAAGAAAAATCAACAATTAGATATTAATTTAATACTGCATAAATATCCACAGCATCTTAAGAATAGAAAATGTGCAGCTGCACAGGTCTGAAAAATGCTCACCGACATGGAGAAGTTACTTTCCAGCATTTGCTTTGCTGCTGACTTAACCCATTTCCTGCACTTCTGCCTTCACCCCGACAGAGTTCCCGTTGTCCTTACTTTCCACCCCAACAGCCTCCACATCCAAAGGATCATCCTCCACCTTTTGCGCCACCTCTAATGAGATGCCACCACCCAGCGCACGTTCCCCTCCCTTCCCCGTTCCCTCCATAACACCTTGGTCCACTCCATCACCCGCGATACCTCGTCCCCTTCCCATGCAATCACAGGAGGTTTAACACCTGCCCCTTCACCTCTTCTCTCCTCACCATCAAAAGCCCCAAATACTCCTCCCAGGTGAAGCAATGATTTACTTCTACTTTCTACTTCTTTCAATTTAGTATACTGTATTCGCTGCTCAATGCGGTATCCCATACATTGGGAGAGACCAAATGCAGACTGGGTGACCGCTTTGCGGAACACCGCCACTCAGTCTGTAAGCATGACCCAGAGCTTCCAGTTGCTTGCCATTTTAATTCACCACCTTGCTCTCATGCCCACATTCTGTCCTTGGCCTGCTGCAGTATTCCAATGAAGCTCAAAATAAGCTTGAGGAACGGCACCTCATCTTCCAATTAGGCAATCTACAGCCTTCTGGACTCAACTTTGAATTCAACAATTCCAGTGCATGACTGTCATTATTTTTGTTTTAAAACCAATTTTTTTTTTAAACCATATGCCTGTCTTAAACCGGTTTTTCACATTTTTGCTTTTGGACAGAGCTGTTCATTATTCTGTCATTAACACTCTCTCTGGACTAATTCTTTGTCTTTTAATACAACGATTAGCACTCCCTTTGTCTTTTGTTGTGTGACATCTCTATCATTAATCTCTCCTGCCCTCTGCCCCAAGACATCTTGCCTTTTGTTGTTCTTCCCCCCACCACCCCCACCCCATCCCCCCTTTGTTTGCTCAAAGCCTATTACACTTCTAATTTTTGCCAATCTGATGAAAGGTCAGACTTGAAACGTTAACTCTGCTTCTCTTTCCACCGATGCTGCCAGACCTGCTGAGTATTTCCAATACTTCGTTTTTATTTCAGATTTCCAGCATCTGCAGTATTTTGCTTTTAATTAACTCATTAAGACTTCATTTTACACTTGAAATAAAACTTCCCCTCTTCAAAATGTAACTATTTTTAAAACATCGGAAAATGAAGTGAGCCTAAGGCATAAACCATACGAACAATTTACAGTTCTAAAATTCAGTAAAATGTAATATTGAGAACGATGTCAACCTTGGTCAAATGGTAGCATTTTCACCTCAAATCACAAAGTCATGGGTTCAAATCCCACACACAATCTAGGCTAAACGAGTATCAAGCGTTCGGATGAGACATTACAATTTAAGCTGGGCCATCCAGGAGTGAAATCAGGAAGCGCATTTTGATAAAGGGGGAAAAAGACTTTCCCCTCTCTCACCACAGAACTAACTAACTATAATCTATGCCGTTCTTGAAACATGAAAAAATTATTTATAGCAAAGCAACCAAGAACTATTTCCTGACAGAAATTAGGTTAAGAGCTCTAGTTCTCTCTTATGCAGAAAGCAGTACTTAAACTACTGAAATTTGTAGTGCTAGCTCAAACCATTATAGAGTACATAGCTTTTTCTTTTACCCCACTAATCATGAATTCGTTCAATTTCCCTGTACGTTTAACTCAGAAGATGAGAAACGGCTTGGAAACTATTATATTTTGCTGAAGGGAAGAAAAAAACACGTTTGAGACAGGTGTACAAAATTACCACCATTTTGAGGAAAACACAGACCGATTATTTTGCCATTCGCAAATTGCTGTTTGTGGTACCTTATGCACAAATTCGCTACTGCAATTCCTACAACTGCAATGACACTAAAAACGTGTGTTTTGGGACAGCCTGAGGTAGTTAAAGGCATTACAAAATGCAAGTCTTCTTTTCACAACAGGCCCATGAGGTTAAAAAGAGGAATACATCTTTTTTGCTCTGTTGCATATGCTATGTAATGGATACGAGGAATGGTTGGACAGACTGGGCTTGTTTTCATTGGAGTTTAGAAGAGTGACGGGAGACTTGATTGAAGTATATAAATCCTGAATGGTCTTGACAAGGTGGATGTGGAAAGGATGTTTCCTCTTGTGGGTGAGTCCAGAACAAGGGGGCACTGTTTTAGAATTAGGGGGCACCCTTTTAGAACAGAGACGAGGAGAAATTATTTCTCTCAGAAGGTTGTGCGACTTTGGAATTCTCTGCCTCAGAAGGTGGTGGAGGCGGGGTCACTGAATATCTTTAAGGCAGAGGTAGATAGATTCTTGTTAGGCAAGGGAATCAAAGATTATTGGGGGTAGATGGGAGTGTGGAATTCGAGACAAATAGATCAGCCATGATCTTACTGAATGGTGGAACAGGGTCGATGGGCCAAATGGCCTCCTTCTGCCCCTATTTCATATGGTCATATGCCACAATTGGAGGTGGGGAGGAACAGTGAGGGAGAGGGGGAAAAGCAGGGGAGAGGGAGACAGAGAAAGAAAAAGGACAGAAAGACAAAACTCTCAAACCATCTGAATCCATGAACTATTTATGTTATTTCACAAAAGACAGCTGAAGATACTGAAGTGAACAGATTACTTCTGCTGGCATGTTAATTGACTTTTTTCATCTTGTTTCTTCACAGAACAGGTTCCTGGCTGCAAAACATTCACTGAACAAATTGCAAGTCACTGAAGAACTTAACAGTTATCTATTCAAGGAACACACAGTATGTAACCTGAAAGTTTCAGACACACACGGGCATATTGCATTAAATGAATTTTTTCTCTATTTAAAGATAGTTTTACACTTGTAACAAAGGGAGAGCTATTGCACAGTAGTATGCATTGTGGGATGTAAACCATGCAACATACAATGAATCAGGGTGATCTATAGATACATTATATATAGACTAGCAGTCAAATTAGTATCTTTAATGCAACAGTACTTCTTGAAATGCAGGATTTCTAGTTATTCTTTCAACAAAGACTTCAAAAGAATCAAAACTTCTCACGGTGGAAAAACTACATAAAGCTGTCCATATATAAAAAAAAGAGGCCCAGGAGTATAAATTCAAATTTTATCAGAGGTCTGGTCTTGTGACAGTTTATAGTCATAGAATATGCAAAGTCTAACTGGGAACTGTTCTCTCCTGAATTGAAAAGGCAGGTACATCTGATGGGCTCTAGAGTATGAGGAATAAGCAATCTATTCCTTTGAAATCTGCCCATTATAATTTCAGCATCCGTCATCGAAGAAAACAGCTTCCGAACTACCAATCTCATTCCATGACAAAGTCCTTGTTTAGGATTCAAGTTTCGGAGCAACATTATAACTGCTCCTTCCTTGAGTCTAAGTTTATGCAGTGGTATGTCCAGTGGAGTTAGGCCATGCAGAAACTCGTTCATCAATAGAATCAACACCACTGTATACTTTTAATTCACCTGACAGCCTTTCTTAAACTTTTTCATTTAAATCTGAAACTTCATTTTTAGCACAAAGAAAAGTTTTCGAGTAATAAATCATACCAAATAACTGTCCCCACCATTTTGCCACACTTGACCAAATCCATCATCTGATCCACCTATTCCTCCTGTGGTATCCCCAACTCATACCTACCAATTCTCCCATGCCATCCCCATCCGCCCATCAATCCCATCCCATCCTATTCCTCACAGAAACAATTTCACCAGCCAGGGTAACTTTGTTGTTGGGCTCCCCTCACCGTCTGCTGTTTTTCATCTGCACCAACCACCCCCCGCCACCAAATGTTGGCAGCTACACATGCATCACGTGCTCCAGTCCTTTGTGTGCCCCATGTGCAACAGACAGCACCCACCAAATAAACCCACTAACAGAAGCACCCCTTAAACTGACCAATCAAAACAATCCGGACAGGCAAAAACTATTACAGATGTGTGCAATGTGTAAGAAACACACACCAATGCAGGAGAGGTTATCAATGTAGCGCTTCATCTTCACAAAAGTACTTTTCTTGAAAATAAATTATCTTGAAAAACTTCAAATTGCATGATGCTTTCCCCTTCAAACTGATGATACTCTTTAGTCCTCATCAACTTGCATTTGCTTCAGATTCTCAAGAATCACCAGATTGACCAGAACTTCAAACAGTAACTGGAACCAACACCACCACCAGCCTTGAATGATCAGAAAGGGCTCAAGCTGAAAAACTCCAGGGCCAAACATTCCCACGTAATTTTTACATACCTCAACTGAAGACTCTCAAGTTTGCTTTCCCCTGTTAAACAACATGATATATTCTGAAGTACTTAACACTGAAATGCATCCAGGCATTACTTCAATGAAGTAAAATGTATTTAAATAACTATATTCACAGACTTCTGCTATAATTTGGTGGAGGGGGGGTGCTGGTGGCATAAAGAAAGAAAAAAAAGGAACCACTTGTTCAGTTTAATCTAAATTTTTCATTCCTGTAATAGGACAGCAAATCAGCTGCATTTCTTTTAAAGAAAATAGCAACAGTGCTTGCTCTAAGACCATATTAACTGAAGCAATGCCACAACCAACTATTTCTGGAATGTCGTCCCCATGTCAACAAAAAGCAACCTTCCAAAGTCTGAACAGGAAAAATAATTTCTAAATTTCTACTTGAAATGTCAGAGTGTATGAATAGAAAACCATTACACTGAATTTAAATGATGGGCCACATTGTTTCCCTTCTGAACATGATCAGCAGATCATTTCCAAAAACTGAACTCCCATCTTCATTCTGATAATTTTATTTGCCTACATATGCAATTAAAAATTAATGCATATAATGTTGGCTGTAAAAACAGACACGATACCAGGCTAAGAAACATAATTACTACTCTGTAGACATCACATTCATTTAAAATATCCTGGAAGACATTTCCAAGTTTGATTCAAACTTTATGTTAAGTGAGAAGTGACACTCATTAGAGAGAAGAAAAAGAACGCAATTGATAACGAAGGAATTTATAAATGCTCAAAGCTTGATTAAAAAATTTCAAAATTACTAAATTACTAAATTGACAACTTACTATTTATGAAGATGAGGTAACAAGAGTACGACAGCTCATTTCATCTGCAGTTCAAGAACTTTAGAAGATTAAAATTTGGACTAACAGGTCTGAAAATATTCTCCAAAAATTTGCTTACAGCAAAATAAATGTTACATATGTTTTGTCTTAAATTTTAACGACTTTTTAATTTTATCAAGCAAACTGAAAGGAAACAATAATGTACGCAACAGAATACAAGTTAGATCAAGACATTGGTTCACGTCAATTTTAAAACATGTGCCAACAAAAAGGTAGAAAAAAATCTGCATCTGGGTTGTTACTGTACATTGGTAAAACATAAATCAACTGAAGTATTATCTTTTCATGCACAATAAATTCACCATTCGATATGGATGACAAGATAGTGCATTCTACTGATTGTCACATAATCCTCATAGTTTAAAACAGAGAAACCCAAATACCCAGAAATTTGGCTCAGCCATCGCATCTTGCCATGATTTATGCCTTATAACTGCAAAATAGAGGCACGTTGGAAGAAAACGTAAAACTCACCAGTTAGTCCTATTTCACCTTCAACTTGCACAAAATTCTGCCAAATTCATCATTCTCACTCAGAGACTTGACTTTGCTGACATACAGAGGTCTTGCAATATAGTGTATTACAAAATCTTACCCTTATTCAACCCGTCTTTGCCATTTCCCCATCCCCATATTCTCTCCAGGACATTATTTTGCTGTGATTCCTGCCTTCAGTGCATCCTTCTTCCCTTCACCCTACCAGTGACAGCAGAGCCTTTAGATGCCTTGGCCTTAACATTTATTCTATTGAAAATTTTCATCCTCTCCACCTTAAAAAAAACATTGAAAGCCAAATCCCTTTTTGTCACCATTCCTCAACTCTCCCTGTCTGACTGGGTGTCCCTTTGCTTATGCCAATTATTTAGCCATTGAGACCAGCTGTTGCACTGGGACAATTCAACACAAAAGCCAGAATTTTATGGAAAACTAATGTCGAGTTTAATGCACACACCATTATTAGTGCAGCATTTTGTGGCCAATGAAGTGCTCGGCCACGAGTTGAGAACTGCCACAAACAGTGGACAATTTGCGCCACTCTGCCATTCAGCTTGTGAAAACAGCAGTTCGCCATTAACCTCCCGGTGAGTTTTCAGAAACTGGTGCATTTGTGCAGTAAACATGTATTGAGCTTGGCAAAGAAAATTAGGGCCACTACTTAACAGCACAAAAACTCTTCTAATGACAAGCTGTACACTCCTGGAAAGTTACTCAGCATCTCTAACCCAAAAGTGTAACAACTGAAAATATGTAGTTGCATTCCTGTAGGTAGTAAATTGTTCTAAAGAGGTTTTTAAATTTTTCTTAGTTTTCCATACTGTCTTTTTTTCACTCTAACCCAATCTTTCTATCTGTAATTTGACTCCAGTTCACCCCTTCCCTTCTCATTTCCATTGTTTTCTCTACCCTTAAAAGCTCATTGGTTAAGCAAATAGGCACCAGTTCACAAATGTTCCAGATGCCCGTTGACCTAGTCATAGAATCATAGAACATTTACGGCACAGAAAGAGACCACATGGCCCATGGTGTCTGCGCCGGCCGAAGAACAAGCCAGAGTCTAATCCCACCTTCCCAGCATTTGGTCCGTATCCCTGCAAGTTTCAGCACTCGAGGCTCATATCCAGACACCTTTGAAATAGGTTGAGAGTTATTGCCTCTACTACCCTTTCAGGCAGAGAGTTCCATACCACCACCACCCTTCGGTGAAAAAAATCTTTCCTCATCTCCCCTCTAATCCTTCGACAAAGAACAAAGAACAGTACAGCACAGGAACAGGCCATTCGGCCCGCCAAGCCTGCGCCGATCTTGATGCCTGTCTAAACTAACACCTTCTGCACTTCCGGGGACCGTATCCCTCTATTCCCATCCTATTCATGTATTTGTCAAGATGCCTCTTAAACGTCGCTATCGTATCTGCTTCCACCACCTCCCCTGGCAGCAAGTTCCAGGCACTCACCACCCTCTGTGTAAAAAAAACTTTTCTTTTAAAAGAGATACAGCACTGAAACAGGCCCTTCGGCCCACCAAGTCTGTGCCGACCAACAACCACCCATTTATCCTAACCCTACAGCAATCCCATATTCCCCACCACTTACCTACACTAGGGGCAATTTAAAACGGCCAATTTACCTATCACCTGCAAGTCTTAGGCTGTGGGAGGAAACCGGAGCACCCGGCAAAAACCCACGCGGTCACAGGGAGAACTTGCAAACTCCGCACAGGCAATACCCAGAATTGAACCCGGGTCCCTGGAGCTGTGAAGCTGCGGTGCTAACCACTGCGCCACTCAGCGCAACTTGCCTCGCACATCCCCTCTAAACTTTGCCCCTCGCACCTTAAACCTATGTCCCCTAGTAACCGACTCTTCCACCCTGGGAAAAAGCTTCTGACTACCCACTCTGTCCATGCCGTTCATAACTTTGTAAACCTCTATCATGTCGCCCCTCCACCTCCGTCGTTCCAGTGAAAACAATCAGACTTTATCCAAACTCTCCTCATAGCCAATGCCCTCCAGACCAGGCAACATCCTGGTAAACCTCTTCTGTACCCTCTCCAAAGCCTCCACGTCCTTCCAGTAGTGTGGCGACCAGAATTGCACGCAATATTCGAAGTGTGGCCTCACTAAGGTTCTGTACAGCGGCAGCATGACTTGCCAATTTTTATACTCTATGCCCCGACCGATGAAGGCAAGCATGCCGTATGCCTTCTTGACTACCTTATCCAGCTGTGTTGCCACTTTCAGTGACCTGTGGACCTGTACCCCCAGATCTCTCTGCCTGTCAATACTCCTAAGGGTTCTGCCATTTACTGTATACTTCCCACCTGCATTAGGCCTTCCAAAATGCATTACCTCACATTTGTCCGGATTAAACTCCATCTGCCATTTCTCCGCCCAAGTCTCCAACCGATCTATATCCTGCTGTATCCTCTGACAATCCTCATCACTATCCGCAACTTCACCAACCTTTGTGTCGTCCACAAACTTACTAATCAGACCAGCTACATTTTCCTCCAAATCATTTATATATACTACAAACAGCAAAGGTCCCAGACTGATCCCTGCGGAACACCACTGGTCACAGCCCTCCATTCAGAAAAGCACCCTTCCACTGCTACCCTCTGTCTTCTATGACCGAGCCAGTTCTGTATCCATCTTGCCAGCTCACCTCTGATCCCGTGTGACTTCACCTTTTGTACCAGTCTGCCATGAGGGACCTGGTCAAAGGCTTTACTGAAGTCCATATAGACAACATCCACTGCCTTTCCTTCATCAATCATCTTCGTCACTTCCTCAAAAAACTCAATCAAGTTAGTGAGACACGACCTCCCCTTTGCAAAACCCTGCTGCCTCTCGCTAATGAGTTCATTTGTTTTCAAATGGGAGTAAATCCTGTCCCGAAGAATCCTCTCTAATAATTTCCCTACCACTGACGTAAGGCTCACCGGCCTATAATTTCCTGGATTATCCTTGCTACCCTTCTTAAACAAAGGAACAACATTGGCTATTCTCCAGTCCTCTGGGACCTCACCTGTAGCCAATGAGGTTACAAAGATTTCTGTCAAGGCCCCGGCAATTTCTTGCCTTGCCTCGCTCAGTATTCTGGGGTAGATCCCATCAGGCCCTGGGGACTTATCTACCTTAATGCTTGGCAAGACACCCAACACCTCCTCCTTTTTGATAACGACATGACCCAGACTATCTACACTCCCTTCCCTAGGCTCATCATCCACCAAGTCCTTCTCTGATGAATATTGATGCAAAGTACTCATTTAGTACCTCGCCCATTTCCTCTGGCTCCACACGTAGATTCCCTCCTCTGTCCTTGAGTGGGCCAACCCTTTCCCTGGTTACCCTCTTGCTCTTTATATATGTATAAAAAGCCTTGGGATTTTCCTTAATCCTGTTTGCCAATGACTTTTCATGACCCCTTTTAGCCCTCCTGACTCCTTGCTTAAGTTCCTTCCTACTTTCTTTATATTCCTCAAGGGCTTAGTCTGTTCCCAGCCTTCTTGCCCTTACGAATGCTTCCTTTTTCTTTTTGACTAGGCTCACAATATCCCTCGTTATCCAAGGTTCCCGAAACTTGCCAAACTTATCCTTCTTCCTCACAGGATTCTAATTAACTGACGTTTGAAGGACTCCAACATGTCAGATGTTGATTTACCCTCAATCATTTCACATCTATGCCCCGAGTCACTGACCTCTCCGCTAAGGCCTTCACAGCCACTCTATCCCAGACCCCTCAAAATTTTTACATTTCCATCATACCTCCCCTCAGCCTCTTCTGTTCCAAGGAGAACAATTCCTGATGGCTGCATTTTTCCAGTCCTGGCAACATGCTTGTAAATCTCCTCTGTACCCTCTCTCGAACAATTGCATCCTTTCTGTATTGAGGTGACCAGAACTGCACACAGTACTCAAGTTGTGGCCTAAGCAATGAGTTATACAGTTCCAGCAGAACCGCCCTGCTCTTATATTCTATACCTCGGCTAATAAAGGAAAGGATTCCATCTGCCTTCTTAACCTCATCGACCTGCCCTGCTACCTTCAGGGATCTCTGGACATTGACTCCAAGATCCCTCACTTCCTCCACACCTCTCAGTATTCTCCCAGTAATCATGTATTCCTTTGCCTTGTGTGACCGCCCCAAATGCATCATCTCACACTTCTCCGGGTTGAATTCCATTTGCCACTTTTCTAGCCACCTGACCAGTCCATCGATATCTTCCTGCAACCTACAGCTATCCTCTTCGCTATCTACCACACGTTCAATCTTTGTGTCTGTCATTTGCAAACTTCTCGATCATGCTTCCTACATTTACGTCCTAATTGTTAATATATACCACAAAAAGCAGGGGACCCAGTGGTGAACCCTGTGGAACGACACTGGAAACAGCCCTCGAGTTGCAAAAACACCCTTTGTTTCCTGCCACTGAGTCAATTCTCTATCAACCTTGCTACATTTCCCAGATCCCACGGGCTTTTTTGTTTAAACCAGTCTGCCATGTGGGACCTTGTCGAAGGCTTTGCTGAAATCCATGTAAACTACATCAACTGCACTACCCTCATCTACACACCTGGTCACATGCTCAAAAAGTTCAATCAAATTTGTTCGGCATGACCTCCCTTATTTCCTAAAACGAAGTCTAAAACTGAATGGCCTCCTTCTGCACTGTAACAATTCTGTGATTTTGTGAAAACTTCACCTTCTTAGTGGGCAAAAAAGTTCTCCTGCGTGCACCTCAGGAATACTGCTCCCTCAATTCCTTTCCATCATAAGATTATCCCAGTTAATATTGGGATAGTTAAAATCCCCTATTTCCTTTCCTATTGTTTGTGCACTTCAGAGATTTGCCTACATATCTGCTCTTCTATCTCCCTCTGTTTGGGGAGGTAGGGGAGAGGGGGGGGGGGGGGGCGATAGTACACTCGCAGCAGTGGGAATGCCCCTTTTCTGTTCCTTAGCCTCATTTGTTGAACCTTCCAACATATCATCCCTCCCTTCTTTGACCAAAATTGCCACTCCCCCTCCTTTCTTATCCCCAGTCTCTATTGCGTCTGAAAACCCCATAATCAGGAACGTTGAGCTGACAGTCCTATCCCTCCTTAAGCCATGTTTGTTATAGCTATGATATACTACCACGTATCTATCTGTTGCCTCAGCTCATCTGCTTTATTTGCTCTCCTCCTTGCATTGTAAATACCCTTGAGCACTGCCAAACTCTTATTTTCTAAACTGTTTCCTCTGCCTTCCATTTTCATTTCTGATTTTGTCACAACTGAGTCTCCCCTCAGGTCCCCATCCCCCTGCCAAACTAGTTTAAACCCTCCCCAACAGCACTTACAAAATGCCCCGCAAGGAATGCAGTCCTGGCTCTGTTCAGGTGCAACCCACCCGGCCTGTACAGGTCCCATCTTCCCCCAGAGCCAGTCCCAATGTCCCAAGAATCTAAAGCCCTCTCTCCTGCATCAATCTTTCAGCTATGCATGCATCTGTCTTATTCTTCTATTCCTGTACTCACTTGTGCATGGCACTGGGAGTAATCCAGCGATTACAACTTTTGAGGTCCTGCTTGCTAATTTCTTAACTAGCTCAGTAAACTTTCTGCAGATCCACATCCCTCTTTCTACCTTGGTCACTGGTACCAATGTGGACCACGACTGCTGGCTGTTCACCTTCCCCAATCAGGATTCCCTGCAGCCATTCAGTGATATCCTTGACCCTGGCACCAGGGAAGCAGCATACCATGTTGAATTCACGTCCGCGGCCACAGAAACACCTGTCTGTTCCACTGACTGTCGAATCTCCTATCATTATCACTCTTTCAGTCTTCCTTGTGCCCTCCTGTGCAGCTGAGTCACCCATGGTGCCTTGGCTCTGGCTGCACTCCCCAGATGAAACATTACCTTACTCAGTATTCAGTACTGAATACCTGTTGGAGTGAGACGCACTCAAGGGTCCCTTGCACTATCTGCCGGTTTCTTCGTGACTGTCTGGCAGTCACCCATTCCCTCTCGCCCTACTTACATAACTGTGAGGTGACCACATCTATAAACGTACTACCCACGAAGCTCTCATGCTCACGAATGCACCGCAGTGTCGCCAGCTGCTGCTCAAGTTCCAAAACCCAGAGCTCAACTGATGACACTTCCTGCACATATGGTCATCCACGACCCGAGAAGCATCCTGGAGTTCCCACATAGCACAGGATGTGCACTGCAGAGCTTGGAGCAGCCCTGCCATTCTGTTATCTATTAGATAGTCATGCCATTATCAGCTCAGGCTAACAGCAATTTGCACTGCAAAGTAAATTTGAACTTAAGGGTGAGGAAAAAAAATCCAAGTAACAGGGCACGTCATGGGATGTCCCACTCCAACAAATGTTGGACCATTACACTTGTCCCGACACTTCATATCTAACAGAGCCATAAATTTTCAACATATAAACTATGTTCAGGATTATGTGAATTCAACAGAATTCACTTTCCCTTTAATATTACTTCTCAGGTTTCGAAGTGCATGCGCTTGCCATTCAGGTTTAGGGCACAATTAACAGCATAGCGGTGCATAAAAGAAATAAATGTGTATCAGCTACATAGGTAAGTGAACAAGCACATAATTTTTTTTCCTTCCCAACAAAAAAGATAGGATTATATAAATATGTTAGTTGCACTGTGGCCTCTGGGTCAGATGGCTATGGAATCATTTGTGACGAACCATTGATACTTTTACAAATGTCTATGGAATATTAATAACATTTTAGCAAATGTTTGACAGAAATTTCAAAATACTTACTTTCCAGCAGACAATATTGAATAGTTTTTATGATTAAACTACAGCATTCCTTTATCAGCACTTGTTATTCAAGATGATTGCACTTTATTTTTTCAATTATACTCTATGGGTTATATGAACATTTTGAGCATGAAACAGGCTCAAGATGTGCCCTTACAAATGCAACTGATTTTCTTAAATGGTTTATTCTAAAATATAAGCTCATATTCCTCGAGCTATGCCATTTTCATTGATAACTGTCTTTGGTTGCAGAACGCAAGGCAACCTATAACCAGGTGCGAGGACAGCATACCAGTGTGGCTGCTCTTCCTCCCTCTATTAATTGATCTTAATCCAATAAAGTATTGAAATCCTTTGTTCCCCCCAACTCTAGATCTCTTTAGTTTGTTACTAGGTATTGGATTTATATATTGTCAAGCAGCAGTGAAGCACAAATATCTCTTAAAGCCTGCCTTTACCACAGTCAGAAAAACTCTATACTGCAATGGTGACTTTTCTATTAATATAAAGCAAAGTTGTTGGAGAGGCAAGCTCAAAGACATTTGAATTTTTCTGTTAGTTGACAACACAGGAACCCAGCCGTGACAGAACAGAAGACCACTACCGTTATTCATCATCATTTTTTGGATGCAGCTGAAACGAACAAAAGAGGCAGCACATGTATGCTGTCTCTGAACCCCAGACTGAAGAAGGAAGGCTCATTAAAACAAAAGTTACTTTAAGGTACATAAAGGTCATTGGTAAGCAGCCTGAAGTTGTCACAGCATGCTCAATTTCAAGAGGACTTATAACTAAGCTCATTTTCTAACTTTTTCACATATCTACATAACAATCGCACTTGGAATACAAATTTACCTGTAAAATTAATCATAGAAGCTGCTTTAACAAATTTTCTCCTGACATTATCATGTACCATCCTACACTACAACAGTGACTACACTTGAAAAGTACATCATGAGCTGTAAAGCACTTTGAATCATGAAAGGTGCTATATAAAAAAAAAAAGTTTTTTTTGATTTTTCCAATAAATTAGCATGAAAAGGGCCAGGTAGAAGTGTAGTTCACAACTCAGACCGTCCCAACTATCAAAATTCACTGGTACACATCAATTTCAACTTTTATTTGAGTTTTTTCTACTAATTATTAGTGATGCCCTTAAAATAAAGCTGCAACAGGAAAGTTAATAAAGAAATTCTTGTCAAAGGAAAAACCCATGATTCCAACCTGGTTTTCAGTTCTAATACCTAAAACTGAGCAACTTAATGTATGTAACCTTCTATCACTTACTTCAATATAGTGCTCCATTGGGAAAGAAGCCTTCAATCATGCATGTTCACCTACCCTAAAAGCTTTGCATTCTTGGCACCTTCGCCCAATTTTGCAACCACATGAACAGAAACCAAGTTAGTGTTTTAGAAATTTACTACTAATCAAAGTCCAGCAGTGAGTTATAATTCATTAGTCTAGACACTTCAAAGTGGAATGAATTTTAGTACTGTGTCAGTTCAGTGTTTTCAATACTGGTACACCATCGCTGTTTAATAATGATCTTTAGCGTCACTAGTGAACTAAAAACGTGCATGAACTCATACAAGTCAAATATACCCCAGCATACATACCTTTTTTCTCCGTCTTCTGAATGGGGATGGAAGGTGTGGGTGTAGGCACTTTCGGTACAGTAGCTGCTCCATTAGCATCAAAGGATTTCTTTGGCTGATGCTCAGGCTGTAGACTAAAAGGACTAGAAGGAACAGTGCTTGGGTTTGTAGTTGGGAGAACCACTGGTTTGACCGGGTGCTGCACTGGGGCAGCTCCACCAGGAGTCTCTGTTCTGGGCAGTCTGTAGTCTCTGTCATTGTGTCTGTTTGTCTGGGACAAAATATTCTGGGAGAGCATACTACCGGCACCGCTGGAATGCTTGTCTTCCACTTTTCATGATTCACAAAGGAAATGTGGCAAAAAAAAATAAAGGGGGAAATGTTGAAATTAGAATGATTATTAGAGCACTATTGGCTAATTAATTAACAGTCCCCTTAATTGTTCATAATTAATGTTTTAAAATGCAAGAGTTGTTAGAATCAAAACACCTACTCAGGATACATTAGACCTTGTATCTTATGGTGTTATTGTTGTGACATCACCTTTTTATTTTCACTTATGTACTCTACGGCTGCAAAATTTTCAGCCATTTTAGCTCCATAACAACAATATTATTTAAATCAGGATGACATAAACAGCAATAATGGATCTCAGCATTTTTCCAACACATAAACACTGATTAGTACATGCATTGGAATATGAACCTTAGAAGTGCTAAAAGTATGTCCTCAGTTGGACAGGTGTGTCAAAGCGAGAGAAACCCAATTCTGAACATAGCTCAATCTTCCATAATGAACTGGGCACCAGGAAATTACATCAGTCTGTTCCTGGACATTTATTTAAATCCCAAATTATTAGTGTAATAATGCAAAAATGCAGATTCCTTTTAAACATGCAATAGATGAAGATTCAGGGTCATCAGTTCCCGAGGAGCTGCTCTGCGGCAAGTTGGCAACTCTTGCAGGTTACCTTCACACCCAGACCACAAATGACTTGGTACAGGGAAGAGGTAATTAAATGATATAAGTAGCCAGAAGCAAGAAAAAATCTTGTAGATTCCTATTTTTCAACAGTTCACTAAGTTACATTTACTTTCCTGAAGCCACAATGAGGAAAATAGCCTTATTTCAACATGTGTAAATCCAGCCCATTTAGAATCCTTAAGACTATGTCAGAAATTGTGCACCAGAATTATAAACCCAAGATCACTAAGTCAGTTTTTTCATTTTCCACTACAAATGAAACATTTGTTCAGCATTGTTCACCAATTCGATTATAATAAACTGCATTCAAATTCTACACATTTCAGCCAAGCCTGCATGTTATGTGAATCCTGTGAAAGAAATCTGGCAACAAGAGTTGTTTCTTTAGTAAATGCCCTATTACTTACTTCCACTTGTAAACCCACTGCCAGCAGTTGCTTGCAAGGTTTCCCTTCTGTAATCTCGATCTCTTGGAAAGCTGTTAATAACCCCAACTTTACTTGCTTCTTTTTGCCTCTGCTCTCTGTACAAATAAAAGAACCGTTGATATTGTAACCTATTTAGGATACTTGCATAGTCTACATAATATTTGAAAAACTAAACGTGCACCTTTCAATCCACTCTTTGGGTTTCTCCCACTGAGAAACTTCTGTCCTGCAGTTGTAGTAGTATTTTTTGCCTGAAGAGCTGATGTGCTCAGACCAATCATCAGCTGGTTCAAAAGGCTATATTAAGACAAAAAGAGTTAAATCAAAAGACAAAAACACAAAGTAAATTATAGATCTGAGCTTCAGACTGGATTTACTGTTCAACAACTCAATGCTTGGAAACAATTATTCGACCCCTACTTTATAAAAATGGTATTTTCTACCTCAATTGCATGATAAACTTCCAGCACACTAAAATTATGGGTACATTGGTTTCTCATTGCATTACCTGATTCAGTCATAATGTCAGATTGCATAATATTTTATGCAACAATAGAATAATAAAAATACTCATTGCCTGTTCATAAAACTAATCAAAACTTAAACTACCTGCTCCATGACCAAAATAGAGTTATGTTTTATGGAGGAGCTTCTGGTAATACCTAGCACTGCTATGCAGAAAGCAAACTGAGTAGCACCAATCATAATGCAAGTGCCACAGACAGTTTGCCAGCTTGGCTCAGTTGGTTGCACTGAACTCACAGTTAGAGTCTGAGAGCTCAGGACTTGAGCACATAATCCAGGTTGACACTTGGTGCAATATTCAGAGAATGCTGCATATTGAAGGCGCCTTAATATAAAATGTTAATCTGCGTTTAAGATGCCATTGCACTATTCAAAGAACTGCTCAGTACCCTGGACAACGCATGTCTCCAAACAGCTTAACTAATCCTTCCACTCATGACTATTTGTGGGATCTTCTTGCGCACAATATGACTAACTCAGTCAATAAATCAGAGCATTCCAAAGTACTTCATTGTATGTGAAGCACTTTGGGCAATGTTTGAGAGGCAGGAAGGGACTACTTTAACTTCACAATCTATCATCATGAATATGGTTCATATTCCATTTGTACAATGTTAGAATTGTTAACATATCAGCTTAAATTGATTAAGATTTCATCAATACACAGCAGCCATGCCTAGGCCAATATGGCACAGAAGATGTACATGAAGGAAACTGCCTGAAATTTTAAAAAAGAGGGAAGGCAAGGGAAAGAGACGGTGTTGCGACACAGGTAAAGCAAATAATTTCAATTGTACCCGAGTATCAACAAAACGCAATTCAAAACACAATGCATCGGCAGTCTTAAAAACTGAAGCGCATTTGTCCTCAAGGTGTGAAAACAAAAAATTTCAAAGTGCTCCAGAGATATGAACCAGACGACAATACCAGTGCAACAGCAATGTTCTACAACATTTTTTAAAAACTTAGAAGTTAAATTGTGTAAATGTTTCTCCTCTTCAAAAGGTCCTACTGTACAACTCCCTAAATTGAAGGACAGGCAAACCAATCTTCTCTAGAAAGACTACTATGTAACATGATACTTTTCTGTGGATCTGAAAGCAGCCAGTAAACTTGACCATCCTATGCACAACAGCCTAGACACATACACAGCACCTCAATGACAGTTCAAATCACAAATTTTACGTACTCAGAGCACCAAAATAATTTCCACCATTTTGTGACCTGCATGCTCCATCAGAGTATCAATTTGTTATGGTTTATATCAGACAGGAAAGTGATTTCCAATCACTGTTGTGCATCAAAATGCACAAAAGCAATGTGGTATGTTCTAATTCTGAATAGTCTACATTAAAAAGATTTAATTTACTGCATAATACAAGTACCATTCAATGTAAAACACTCATTTCCAGTAATCTAATTGTGAATTTCATATTTCATCTGACGTGCTCTGTCTTAACTATGGCATATTACACAAAATTATGAACTGATTGAGAGCATGGAAGGAAAACACAAACCTTCTACTAATATCATTGCATTAAACATGAAAACAGACATCTGTTTTAGTCTACACAAAAACTTCCACACTCTGGTCACCTTATGAAAGTTGCGGCTTGATTTTTGAAAATGCACATACAAAAAGTGACAAATTTTCAATCTTTAAAAGATAATTGTCCTTCCCTTACCCCAAAGAGGATTAGTTTGCTTTATTCCTCCTGTGAAATTAGATAGATAATTTGTAAATTAAAAACGGAGTGTTCATTTACGGAGCACTCCATTTAAATTAGCTGTCCAGCAGCAGCAACATGTATTGTTACAGCATGGTTCCTGCAATATCAATAAAGCAATCATGTTTGCCTGGGAACTTATTAATTTCTTGTAGATTGATCTCAGAATGCAAGGTGATTTCCAATTACCTTCATGTTCTACAATGGCCACACCTGGTCATTTCTGATTCCACAAAGTAGTAACCCCAATGTATTACTGTTGTACCCTACAGTTGTAGAATTCTGTTTTTCTACCATTAATGAAATCGGAACTACCTTACTTCCCAATGAACAAGTCACGACCGTAGTTCTGGCTGGATTTCTCACACTCTGTGCTCTACAAGGATCCAACTCACAAATTTCAAGTCTAAGTGCATATCTGAGACAAGATATCACTTTATATCTGGAGACTATTTAGTTTCAAGAAATGGTTTCAAATGCTGGGGGAGACTTGAGAAGATTATGCCGCACTGTATTGATGTTTCTTTTTTATGCTTTGTATTCTGGAATATAAATACCTGTATTTCTCTATATTGAATTGTAAATATGTTGATTAGTAACTTTAGCCTGCAAAGATTCTGCTTACGTTCCCCAGTTTTCTGTACAAACCTAGTTTAATTTTCCCGCCATCAAACAAAATAAAAATGTTGTGGCAAATCTCTGTAAATTCCAGTTGCAACTTATTGTTTGCAAAGTTAATTGCTCAAGATTTAAGGTGGATTACTCTGCAAGGATATAAAGTAAAGGAGGTGAATTTCCAGTTGTTTGATACATGTTCCAGTTGCCTGGCTGTTTCAAGAGTTTGAAAAGACTGAAACGTAAAACTCCTATTACCTTAAATGAAATATCTGACACTGTAGTAAGGAATTGCAAAAGAAATACTTACTGCATCTGAAGTTTTACTTGGATTGTTATTAGGATTAGAAGAATGTGAATTTGAGCTATGGTGGGTACTGTTATTATGTGAATTCTCCTGCGGAGAATAGCTGGTCCCTGAAACAAATACAGTAAATTTATTACATATATGCACAAACATAGAAGATTAACCTCAGCCAAGTATTTTACAAAAGGTTCCCAGTCTATAAACAAATGTTTCAGCAATGCTTACAAGTCCTCTTTCAATTTTCTCCCCTCCCATTCCATCCAAAAAGACATTGATTCCTTTCTGGAGTAGTTAAAAGGACAGTAAGCACCTTCCAGTAAAATGCCCAAATTGTTATTATCCATACAAGAATTTAGTAATGGCAGGCTACTCCTGCTGATATTCACAAATACACATTTCCAGCTGGGTTTACTGGATAACAATCGAGAACAGGAACTTTGCCTGATCTTTCCCCTTCCCTAAACCAACAGCACGGTGACCAATTGGAGTACCCCTACTATGTTCCCTGCCCATAAGTTCAGAACAAAGTGCAGATAAGGGATCAAGCCTTGGACATTCATCTCCATGGCGCAGCTACTTACTGTTTCCACCAAGCCAAAGAAGCTAAAACTCTTTTTTGTTGAGAACCTCCAAAGAAGTCACAAACCTAAATTAACTTGAAAAGGAATAACAAACCACCACTAAGTTGTGGGTAAAATACAATGACCAAAAAAAATACTTTGAGCAATTTGCTATGAAGTTATCTACTATTGTGTGAACATTTGCAGAACATGAAATTAATGCTGGTCTGATTGTTAATTCTCCCAACAGACATGCACTGCTCAAAAAAACTGCTTTCAGAGCCAAAATCCTGTGTTCCAGCAAATCAAATAGGTGACAATAACACACAGAAGTTCTACTTACAGATATCTATATGATATGAAGGGTAGCCACTGAGGCATGGGAAACACGAGTGATCAAGAAGAGTATTGCAGAGCACAATTTTCGGGCTTTTTTCAATCTTGCAATAATGATGAGAAAGTAAAAGTTTTGAAATATTCAGTATATCGATTTTCAACAAAATGCACAACTAAAATGCAGAAGCAGACTGGTTGGGGACAAGCTCTGAACAAATGTGATGAGATACAGCCATAATGCACAGACTTTGCTTAGTTATCACCCATGGCCCTGGAGCACAAATGTATAGGTCTGAACTCAATCTAGTTGTCAGTCCAGTGCAGTACTGAGAGTCTTGCAAAGGAAACTCCAGACTCATGGCCCTTCTGCCCGTTTTAGTGGTTCTCATGTACATTAAAAAGCTTCATGAAGAGCGGGATGCTCTCCCAGGGTCCTGGACAAAATTTATAAAATTAGTTAACTGCTAATTCAGTTTGTTGCCTATTGGGGGGGAAAGTTAGCTATGCGGAATGGCTTGCCACATTAGCCCACACAAGTCACTTCACTTCAAAATATTATTCACTAGGAACTATTATAACAGGTCAACAAGAGATATTCAATCCAAATATTAATAATTTGCTAAAGGTAGCAATACACTTAGAATTAAAGAGGTTACAGCATGTTTAGGAAATGGACAGTGTATACAGCCAAGATCAGTCATTAAAAACATGACAAATTAAGGAGGGAACAGAATTTGTTCCTGATTCAAGTCAAATGGATTTTTGCTGCCAACCACTTAATTACAGAACTAACTGATCCATTGCTTGTCTATGCAATTAATTTTAGTATAATGCAAAAGGGATCCTTAAACCATTTAACATTTTCTTCAATCAGGGATCAGCATTTCGGCTAAAGAAAATCTCCATGGGCAGTTATTTGCTCCCACTTGGAATAGAAAACTGCACCATACCAAATCTTGCACCAATTCTTTGCCTTAATCTCAGGAACCTTGCAAACTTGGCAGAAATGTCACATCAAAATCTCTGCTTTTTCCATGGATGGAACAGTAAAGAACACATTCCAACACCTACCACTATGCCTTCCAGTTCTCTGATGGAAAATCCAGGCTGTGAATACTAAAGCAACACTGGAATAATTGCTAATTTAGTTCACTATAAAAAGTTGTTAATAGATTGAATTATGCGTACACAAACATGAATACTTGGAAATCTGATCAATCGATCAAATGCACAATAAAGACTAACTGTCGGACAATCAAAAGCTATACCAATATAACCCATATGAGAGTTTGGAAAATGGGCATCAAAGTTGAGGACTCATTAAATGTTTTCAAATAAAACATTCTGCTGAATGTTTTTATAATACTCCAAGAAGAACTCCACACCTAGACTACTTAAAAAAGTTGTTATATTAATGAAACTTAAAGACTGCATGATAAGATACACCTTTGGTACAGCTGTACCAAGGTTCTTGAAGTTCCTATCCATATTGTTAGTGGAATTTTTGATGCAGTGTGAATCTCACTTCAATGGGCCTCATATTTTGAAGTGCATAGGATCATGCAGAATATAAAGCACAGAAATAGGCCATTCGACCCAACCAGTTCAGACTCCATTCGAGTCTCCTCCCATCCTTCCTCATCTATCAACGTAACCCTCTATTCCCTTCTCCCTCATGTGTTTACCTAATACATCTACACAATTTGCCTCAACCACTCCCTGTGGTAGCAAGTTCCACATTCTCACCACTCTCTACGTAAAAAACGTGTCTATGCATTCCCTGTTTTATTTATTACTGACCATCTTATATTGACGGCATCTAGTTTTGTTTTCCCAAACGTGGAAATGCTGTCTCCGTATCTGCTGGAGCAAAACTTCTCAATAATTTTCAAGAAAAGTGAACCAGCCTGTTGATCCTTTCCTGATTGGTATAACCTTGTATTTCTGATATCAACCGTATAAATCTTTTTTGCACCCTCTCCACTGCCTCTATATCCTTTCCTTTATATGGTGGCCAAACTATACACAGTACTCCAAGTGTGTTCCAACCAAGGTTCTATACAAGTTTACCATAACTTCTGAACTTTTCACCTCTATCCCTCTGGAAATGAACCACTGGGGTTTGGTTTGCTGTTATGACTATTAATCTGCTCGCAACTTTGTGATTTGCTGCATTTAAAAAAAAAACAGGATTTGTTACTGTACACAAACCTACAACAGGTAAATAACGTGAGGGTTTCTTCTTAACTTGAGTTAAATACTTCAGATGGCCAGTTTAGCAGCTGATCCAAAAACTTTATTTGTTGGTATATTTGGTCAATACTTCTGGAAGCATTGCACAAATAAATCTAACAAGCAAAGCTTCACAAACATTACAAGGTCATATTTCCCATAACACAACATGCAAAATGTAATGGATTATGCAAAACTAATCAACTTCTGCATGCTGACTACACAGTAACATACCGTCTCGTTCTCTGGGTCGATGTGAGTGCACAGTTTTACTCTTATGTCCTGTACTATCACTAAGTTTATTTTCAGGACTGTTAGAACGTCGCAGCATTTTGCAGGGTGGTGATGGATCTCCTGATTCTCTGGTTTTGTCATGACGATGATCACTGCTGCTGGTGTGACTCTTTGATGGGTATTTAAGAGTCTGAAATAGAAATATCATAAAATGTAAATTAGAACAAACTTGAACTATAAGCAAATCACCTGCAACTGTGGACACCTCTACACCTTGTGTACAGATTCCATGATCTTTCTGTTTTGTTTCTACTTCATAAGAAAAAATATCCAAGTACAACTCAATCTCAATCAATTAGACTAGATTTCTATACAATATTACTTTTCATTGGTCTGTCAGTTTAACATTGGTTGCATTAACTTAGTATATCAAGTTGCCAACAGTGTTCTCCTTGAAAAAAGTGATAACGGCCTTCACAATTTGTCATTTAAAACAAGATTTAAAAACAATACACGGAACTCAAATGGGACGCCCTGTCCTAGTCCAGTAATTTTAATAAATTCATTGCAAAAGCATTACTTTGGGTCAAAAAAGAAACATGTACATCACATTATCTTTATGGCAGAGATCATTACTCGTTTTGTCTTCAAGAACGTACGAGCAGAAAAATGATTTGAACACCTCCAGAGTAGACCCACCGATAATTCAGAATTTATTTACATTCATATCTCTGCACTATATACCTAAAACTGAAGAGAAGCTACAAAAACCAACTGAATCTAAAACACAGCAACTGAAATTTGCCCAAATATCATTAAATCGTATTTTCGGTCAGGATTTTAAAACGAAGTTTTGTTTTATTCCCCCCTCTCCTTAAGATCCAGTTGAAGAGAGGTGAGGCCTGCTTCGGACGCACAAGCCTTCGTTAAAGTAAATGGCATTCGTTTCACTGTATGAGAAATATACCTGATAGGGCTGGGATTCCCTCCTGTCGTGACACCTGCACACAAAAAAATCAGAAAATAAACATATCAGCAGTGGTGCAAAACATTTTTTTAAACTTCGAAACAGAAACTCAGCAGAAAATGTGTTTTTTTAAAAAATCTTTGAGAGTAAAATGGTCACCAAAAGGGGAGGGAAATCCGTTTCCTCAAGTTTCTACTTATTTTGGTTTACAACAAAAATGGCGGATTGTCAAAAGAGAAGGGAAATTCGAAAGAGGGGGAAAAGGAGATTTAAAGAATAACAAGAAAAACCTGAACATTTTACCCATCATTGAGTCTCGGTTGTTTCCTTGCATACATTACCATCAATGCTGTTGTATGTGGAGTGGATCAAAACGTAAATTAGATATTTTCTAAAGGGGGGGGAAATAGACACAAAAACCAGCCCTTCTTTTTTTTAACCAGTAGAGATACTACCAACTCTCGGGATCCATCTCACACACACAAACCAACACTGAAGAGGACGAGGCCCATACTACATACGGGTAATGCGTCAGCGATCGGTAACAGCCGACCCTCCCGCCAACGATCGGGCTTTTCCGGAATCCGTTCGGCACTTTCCGGCCAACAGACGCACGGACACCAACAAAAAAACAGGGAAAGCAAATAGTCCACGACCACGGGGGGGAAAAAGAAAATAACAATATTCAATTCAAATCACTACTTCTGCTCCTAATTTACTGAACTTTTATATTTTAAATTGCATGCTGGGATGTTGGTCATCTGATCGAGTTGCGTAGTGACGTCTGGCGTTAAAGAAAAAAATCTCATCGCTGGAGAGGCGGATGCTGTTTTCTAAACTAATGGTTTGATGCAAAGAAAAATAATACTCACAAATGAAGGGTAAATACCGAAACTGAGCGAAAGTGGAAGATTGCAGCAATGTGTGTGATAGGCTTAAGGGTTATGCCAGGGAAAATTATTCCGCCTCAGGCCTGCGGCCAACTCTGACAAAAAAAAACAGGCGTTTTACCTCTGCATGCGCGTTTCTAATCTATTTTACCTAGTTTTTTTTCACTAACTCTCGCTATGTGATTTTTAAACAAGTACACAGACCTACATGTCTCCATTAGTTTAAATATTCATACAACGGCTGAGGTGAGCTATTAAAAGATACAATTTAAAGACCGCGTTGCTTGACAATGTTGTGTTGGAGAACAGTTATGTCAATTTCTCTGGAGCTATTTGCTAATAAAATTTAATAACTGGATTTGGAAGAGTAAAAAGTTATGCTAAGTCGATATCTAACATTCCAAAAGAGATTTTTTTTTTTGTAATGTTGAAAATCAGTCGATGCGGTCGTAAATTGTTGATGTATCACGCTGAATATTGTTTTATCTTCGAAAGTTTTTCTATGCTACTTGGTACAACTGCCTCTGAAGTAAATTAAAAGAAGCAATAGAAAGTCAAAAAAAATTTTAAAACACTAACTCGTTGGATTTTTGCTAATTAATGTCCAGAGAAGTAAAAGTCTTAATGAAAATAATCATTAATAATAAAATTATTTAAATAATTATTAAAATAATCATTTGGGCGGCGCCGTGGTTAGCACCGCAGCCTCACAGCTCCAGTGACCCGGGTTCAGTTCTGGGTACTGCCTGTGCGGAGTTTGCAAGTTCTCTCTGTGACCGTGTGGGTTTCCGCCGGGTGCTCCAGTTTCCTCCCACAGCCAAAGACTTTTTTTTATTTAGAGATACAACACTAAAACAGGCCCTTCAGCCCACCGAGCCTGTGCCGGCCAACAACCACCCATTTATACTTTTCTTTCTTTCTTTTTTCTTTTGGGCCTCCTTATCTCGAGAGACAATGGATACGCGCCAGGAGGTGGTCAGTGGTTTGTGAAGCAGCGCCTGGAGTGGCTATAAAGGCCAATTCTGGAGTGACAGGCTCTTCCACAGGTGCTGCAGAGAAATTTGTTTATATTTATACTAATCCTACATTAACCCCATTTTCTCTACTACATCCCCACCATTTTTCTACCTACACTAGGGGCAATTTATAATGGCCAATTTACCTATCAACCTGCAAGTCTTTTGGCTGTGGGAGGAAACTGGAGCACCCGGAGAAAACCCACGCAGACACAGGGAGAACTTGCAAACTCCACACAGGCAGTACCCAGAACTGAACCCGGGTCGCTGGAGCTGTGAGGCTGCGGTGCCGCCCGAACTTGCAGGTTGATAGGTAAATTGGCCATTGTAAATTGCCCCTAGTGTAGGTAGGTGGTAGGAGAATGGTGGGGATGTGGTCGAGAATATGGGGTTAATGTAGGATTAGTACCACCTCCAGGCACTTACCCATTGTCTCTCGAGATAAGGAGGCCAAAGAAGAGGTGGTTGTTGGTCGTCACAGACTCTGTGGACCGAAGGGCCTGTTTCAGTGCTGTATCTCTAAAATAAATAAAAACAAGTCTGAAGTCTTAAAAGCCAAAACTTTTGGGTTTTACCTATTTAAGCACATTTTAGTTAGTTTCAAATGTGCTATTAGAAAGGAAAATTTGTAAAACAGCCAGAGAAATGTTATAATTGAACATGTAACTTTATAAAGACATTTTTACATTAGCTATTATAGGTAGAGACTGAACAATGCTTTGTCTTTAAAATTGAGTTTTACCAGATACAAATATGCAAAAACAAACCTCATAAATTCGTTGTGATTTTGAAGTGTGTGTTTTGGAAAGGACTTATTATTCCAAATAATCAGTAAATGACTTTTTTAGATCTCTGGAATACTGGATTTTGGGAGATGAGAGTGACATGTCTTTAGTAAACCTAGTTTAGTTCTGTCCTAAGGGTAACCTCCTAAACAAATGTTTGCTGTACATTTTATGTAAGGTTTTGTCTTCTGTAATGGGGTGCCAAAACTGCTCACAGTACTCTAATTGTTACCAAAACAATGTTTTGTATGAATTTATTCTTGCTTATTTCTGTTCTCTTATTCTATATCTAAAATCTGAATTGGTGTCAGCAGTATTTTATGGCTCGACTTATCTGTGCTTGCATTTTCAGCGAACTGTGTATTTGAACCCTTAGGTCTTTTCATCCACTTCAGTGTCTTTATATTGATTGAATATGCTGTTTCTTTATTCTCAGTGTTTTAGTTATGTCTGTTCCTACTTGCAGATTGCTTCTTCAAGAACAAAATAATTTACATTTTTCTTGTAATTAAAGTCCTAAAGATGATCAGAGGGCTCAAGTTGGAAATGGGAGACAAGTTCAGGGAGGTGACTGAAGGCAGGTTTTTTCAAAATTTATTCATCCTTGGGATTTGGGTGTTGCTGGCAAGGCTGGCATTTAATGCACACAAGGAAAGTAAGGATGGGCCTTGCTAGGCCAATGCAGAGGGCAGTTGAGTTGGAGTGGAATTCAAGTTGCATATAGCCAGAAGGGGTAAGGATGCCAGATTTCCTTCCGCACAGGACACTCGTGATCCAGTTGGGTTTTTCCAATCACCCAACAGTTTCTTCGTCACTTTAACTACATTCCATTGTTTTATAGATTTTTTTCCCCTACTATGTTCAAGTTTTCAAAATGTTATGGTGAGATTAGTACTTGTGTTCTCTGGATTACTCACCCAGTAGCAAAACCACTATATGTGAAGTGTTCATTTTTGAGGAGACTTTTAAAGGTGAAAGTGCAGCATTTATAAGGTAGCAAAATGAAGGAGTTGGGGAGAGTTGTGGCAGTTATGGTGAACAGACAAGAAGAGGAATTTCAGCAATCCTGCATCAGAGGAGTGGAGAACAAGAGAAGATTGTAGGAGTAGGATAGAGCAAGGCAGTGGAGGGATTTAAAAATTGAGGGTTTTCAAATTAGTATGCCAGGAGCAGAGAATGAATGATGGTCTGACAGGTTGGGTGATCTTCTGAGATACATACAAATAGCAGCATTTTGAATTAGTTTATGGACAACAACGAGAGCATTGGGGGAAATCAAGCCATAGAGTGATGAGATAAGTGTATTTTAGTGGCAGTGGAGGTGAAACGACAGCAAAGACAAGTGCTGTGCTGATGGAAGTTGGTAGTTTTGATCACTGTACAAATGATAAATCTGCAGCTTCAGGTCCTGTGTGCCATGGTTTATTCTGAGGGTGCTTTAAGGAAGCAAGTTTTAATCAGTGCTCAAAAAAGAAGTTTACTTATAATTGAGTTGAAAACAATTCTAGCTGTCAAACAGCATGGAGATAGTCATAAAATCAAGCTTCGTTGTGCATTAGTAAAGCCAATGTCATGGATATGTAAGTGACCCCATAATAATGCTGAGGGGAAGCAGATCGATGGTGAAAAGGATACAGCTGAGGGTGGAATGTTGAGGCACACCACAGGTGGATCGATAGGGGCACGAAGTGAAGTTGTTGAATGAGTTGTACTGGGTATGTTAGTGCAGGTAGGAATAAGTTGTTGCCACATTTGTGGATTAGAGAGGAGGGTGGCGTGTTCGAGTACATTGAAAGCTGCAGAGAACTTTAGGAGAATGAGAAGGGAGAGCACAAGATAGTCATAATTGGACCAAACATGGACAAAAGAGCTGAACTCCAGAAGTGAGTTGAGAGTGACTGTCCTTGACATCAAGGCAGCATTTAACCGAGAGTGGCATCAAGGAGCCCGAGCAAAACTCGAGTCAATGGGAATCGGGGAAGAGGGAAACTCTCTGCTGGTTGGAGTCATACCTAGCGCAAAGGAAGATGGTTATGGTTGTTGGAGGTCAATCATCTCAGTCCCAGGACATCACTGCAGGGGTTTCTCAGGGTCGTGTCTTCAGCTGCTTCATCAATGACCTTCCCTCCATCATAAGGTCAGAAGTGGGGATGTTCGCTGATTGCACAATGTTCGGCACCATTCACAACTTCACAGGTACTGAAGCAGTCCGTGTCCATATCCAGGCTTGGGCTGATAAGTGGCAACTAACATTCGTGCCGCACAAGTGCCAGGCAATGACCATCTCAAACAAGATATATGGTTCTATTTCTTTTAAAAGGTAGCTGGACATGTACCTGAAGTGCTGCAACTTGCAAGGCTATGGGCCAGGTGCTGGATGGTGAGATTAGATTGGCACAGACACGACGGGCTGAATGGCCTCCTTCTGTGCAGTAATTGGTCTATGGTTCTAGGAGAGAATCTAACCATCTACCCTTAATGTTCAATGGCATTACCATCACTGGTTCCCTCACTATCAATGTCCTGGGGCGGGGGCGGTCACCATTGACCAGAAACTGAACTGGACCAGCCACATAAATACTGTGGCTACAAGAGCAGGTTGTCGGCTGGGAATTCTGCAGTGAGTAATTCTCTTCCTGTCTCCCTAATGCCTGTCCACCATCTACAAGGCACAAGTCAGGAGTGTGATGGAATACTCTCCACTTGCCTGGATGAATGCAGCTCCAACAACATTGAAGAAGCTCGACACCATCCAGGACAAAGCAGCCCGCTTGATTGGCACCCCATCCACCACCTTCAAGATTCACTCCCTCTACCAGATGCACTGCAGCAACTCAGCAAAGCTCCGTCGGCAGCACCTTCCAAACCCGCAACCGCTACCACCTAGAAGGACAAGGGCAGCAGATTGATGGGAACACCACCACCTGCAAATTCCCCTCCAAGTTACACACCATCCTGACTTGGAACTATATCACCATTCCTTCACTGTCGCTGGGTCAAAATACTGGAACTCCCTTCCTAGCAACACTATGGATGTACCTACACCCCAAGGACTGCTGTGGTTCAAGAAGGCAGCCCACCACCACCACCTTGAGGGTAATTAGGGATGCGCAATAAATGCTGGCTTTGCTAGCGTTACCCACATCTCTTGAACAAATAAAACAATGAGAAATAGTTTAGTGCAAAGACCAAATGAGGATAGTGGCTATGAGGTTTTGGGAAGGAAGCTGCTAGAAGACTTAAATGAACATGTAGAAAATGCCAAGAGTCAGAAAAGGTATAGAGCTGAGATGTTTGAGCGAGGGAATGTCTGGAGAATGAGGGAAACATTCTGTAAGGTAATACAGGGTAGAGGAGGAGCTGGAATTAACTTGTTAGCTATTTTTTTGGATGAAGAAATTCATGAAACCCTCAAACTTAGTGTTCGAAATAAAGATGGAGGGAGTAGAGGAGTGAGGTTGGATAAGAAGATTTTGGGAAAGTCCTTGGTACCAAGGCAGGATGCTACGACAGTGGTAATATTGAACAAGGATAGCGGAAGGGCAGATGTGGAAGCGGTGACAGTTTTAGCCATGAGCAGGATGTGCGTAAAGAGAGGATGTTGGGACACTTTGTGTGCCTGCTCTGGAGGAACCAACAGCAAATAAGGCATTGGGCATGGCAAAGGATGCCGAGGTTAGAGAGAAGGACAGTTGTGAAGTTTTCCAAGCGGGCTTCCACCACGGGCCCATGTGCCATACAAGATTGGCAGTGATGTTGAGAAATAAGGCCCCAAGATTAACTAAAATAGGAAAGTATGCGGATCAGTGAGAAATGGTCAACAAAGGATAGAAAAGTTCAGGTCTAGAACAGCAGCAAAGATGCTTACAGATGAAATAAGGCCATTTCTGTAACTGCATGATGCCACTAAAAGCAGACATTAGCAACCATTGGCACCTTCAGAAGAGGAAAGAAAATAGTACAGGGCAGAATGAAGATCAACAAATGCAGTATGTCATCTTGAGCAGTTAGAGACTTTTGCAAAAGCACCATATTATCCAAACACCTCACTTCTCTGCTTCATTGCTTCCCTAGTAATAGCTATCTGATGGTCATTGCTGTCTTGAAAATGGTGGGGTTGGCTGACACGAGTGGAAGTTGCGTGCATAAGAATATTATGATATTAAATTACAGAAGAGTTTGTTGTTGCCCATGAACGAGACCATACAGGTGTCAAGAACAGAGGAGTGTTGATTGTGGAGATTCTATGATCATGGCAGGCGATAAGTTTCTTTTGTAGACGTAATCCAGATTTCTGAATGGTATGTTGCTTCCCAGGTGCAAGAATCAGGACATTACAAAGTGAATACAAAAGGTTCTGGAATGGGAAGATATGGAGAAATTACATCCTCTGGTCGCAGAATTCAGAGTAAAAGGGCGTTATACCAAAATTAGAGCTGGGTCTTCCAGCAGTGGAACAAGGAAGAACTTTTTCCCCATACAAAGGGGTGTGGAAGTCTGGAACTCTGTCAAAAAGGCTGTGGATGCTGATTCAATTGGAATTTTTAAGACTGAGGTCGATTAAATATTGGTTGGGTAAGGGTATAAAGGGTTACGGATTTGAGGTATCGAGTAGCCATGAATTGAGGAACAGGCTTGAGGTGCTGAAATGCATATTCTGCTGATGTTCTGATCTTACAGATTTACTCTCGCCCTTCCATTGTCTCTAAATTGTCAGACACCCAGTACCGGATGAGAAGAAATTTCTTCCATCTGGATATTGGGAAGACAGAAGCCATTGTCTTTGGTCACTACCACAAATTTCATTTAAGGGGAGGTGGTGGTGTAGTGCTAGTGTCACTGGACCAGTAATCCAGAGGCCGAAGGTAATGCTCTGGGGATATGGGTTCAAATCTCACCATGGCAGATGTGAAATTTGAATTCAATTAATAAATCTAGAATTAAAAAATAAGCTAGTCTAATGGTGATGAAACCATTGTCGTAAAGCCCATCTCGTTCACGAATGACCTTCAGGGAAGGAAATCTGCCTTCCTTAGCTGGTCTGGCCTACATATGATTCCAGAATCACAATAATGTGGTTGACTCTTAAATTCCCTATGAAATGGCCTAGCAAGCCACTCGTTCAAGGGCAATTAGGGATGGGGAATAAATCT
The DNA here is from genome assembly GCF_036365525.1 of Heterodontus francisci. Lineage (NCBI taxonomy): Eukaryota > Metazoa > Chordata > Chondrichthyes > Heterodontiformes > Heterodontidae > Heterodontus > Heterodontus francisci. The sequence goes on along the minus strand of NC_090372.1, from coordinate 178,071,179 downwards.
GGCCTAGCCAACAACGCACACCACCCATGAATGAATAATAAAAAAAAAGAATTCTCTTGACACCAGCACCATCCCTCTCTCTGGCAATGGTCTGAGGCTGAACCAGCTTGTTGGCAACTTTGGTGTCACTTGATCCCAAGAGAGCTTCTGACCACACATCCAAGCCATCATTGAGACCACCTATTTCCACCTTTGTCATATCGCCCAACTCTGCTTTTGCCTCAGCTCATCTGCTGAAACCCTCATTCATTGCCTTTGGTACCTCGAGACTTGACTGTTCCAGTGTACTTGTGGCCGGACTCCTAGGTTCTGTACCCTTTATAAACTTGAGGTCAACCAAAACTCTGATGCCTGTGTCCTAATTTGTGCCAAGTCCTGGTCATCCATCACCCCTGTGCTCGCTGACCTATATTGGCTCCCGGTTAAACAACGCTTTGATTTTAAAATTCATATCTTTGTTTTCAAATTCTTCTGTCACCTTGTCCTTTCCTCCATCTGCAATCTCCTCCAGCCTTACGACCCTCCCAGATATGTGTTCCTCCAATTGTGGCTTCTTCATCCCTTGGTCTCCCATTGATTGCGGCTGTGCCTTCAGCTGCCAAGGCCTCAAGCTCTGGAATTCCCTCCTTAAATCTCTCTGCCCTTCTTGCGTTTTCTCTTTTAAGATGTTCCTTAAAGCCTACCTCTTCGACCAAGCTTTTGGTCTACTGTCCAAATATCTCCTTCTGCAGCTTGGTGTCAAATTTTATTTGATAATGCTCCTCTGAAGTAACTTAGGACATTTTATTATGTTATAGTCAATATATAAATACAAGTTATTGTTTCACACATTTGAGTTGGTGTGCTCTTTGGTGCCATTTTGACAAGCTGAGAGAGAAACTCAACATGGAGAAAGGGAATCCCAGTAGCAGCACTACCACGTAGCAAATCTTGAGCATTAAATCAAGAGAGCAGAGCCTGTCCTACACATTGATCCATTTTCCATCAAATTCTTGAGGTATTCAGGGAACTACATAGCACAAGGTTCAAAACTGGGACTTGGATTGTAATCGAAATCGGGTAAAAGTCTCACGTGCATGACGTTGAAAGCTTCAGCAATATCAGTTCAGTTTCAGTGGGAATGGGCCAAAGAATAAAACTTCCCGTAATCTGATGCAGTTTGAAAATTTAAGTCAGATAGCTATAAATGCATAAGTAATGTTACACTTATACATGGGATGCAGACATGTGCTTCTGAGGTTGGGACTGAAACAGTTTATATGGACAGCCAGGTATTATACTGATTTTTGCTGCTTTGTAATTAATCTGATTATAAATAAATTGAACCAACTTTTGCCTGAACATAAACATCTGGCACTGGTACTCACCACCTTTTTGAAAGAAATGGGGTGGTGCAGTGGTTAGCACCGCAGCCTCACAGCTCCAGGGACCCGGGTTCAATTCTGGGTACTGCCTGTGCGGAGTTTGCAAGTTCTCCCTGTGACTGTGTGAGTTTTCGCCGGGTGCTCCGGTTTTCTCCCGCAGCCAAAGACTTGCAGGTGATAGGTAAATTGGCCATTGTAAATTATCCCTAGTGTAGGTAGGTGGTAGGGAATTTGCGATTATTGCAGGGTTAGTATAAATGGGTGGTTGTTGGTCGGCACAGACTCGGTGGGCCGAAGGGCCTGTTTCAGTGCTGTATCTCTAAATAAATAAATAGAAGAATATGAATGGCAACTTATGTAGTATCTGGTGTAAAATACCTAGGTAGAAGGCTGATGAGTACTCTCATTCAGACCCTGAAGGAAGTTGCAGGTATTTGTCCATGGAGACTGCCAATTTGTTGTAACACTGGTTAAGAATTTTGAGGGAGCCCAAATTTTGAATTGTGAATATAATCTTGATATTTGGGAAAGATTTTAATGTCACATTTCTACCTTAATGTTGGAGAAATCTCCAAGCCTGTTTGTGAAGAATACACTGAGACTCTGATGCTTTTGTGTAGATTGTTTTGTTTATTGCTTGCCACAGAGCTTACTTCTGCTCTCCAAACAACACCACCAGCCAGTGCTGGCTGGCTCTTTATATATACACACGAATACAATTAACTAGTTAACATCCAACACCTGTTCACATTATCTTGAACTACCAGGTATTCATCATCCATTTACAGAACTTCAGACCCTAACAGATTCCCTCTTTTTTTCTTTAAATTACATACGTATATATAAAAAAGAAATAATGACACCTTTTTCTTCACATTATTTATCAACTTTCAGTAGCATCAGCCACTAACATGCTGAATATTCACCCCTTTAAAAAAAAAAACTTTTTTACAGAAAAAAATCATATCGTTAAAAATTTTTTCCAAGTTTTCCTAACTCATCATGGCACAAGACATCCAACAATTTTTTCGAACAAGCGACCTCTTCGTAAAACAATCTGCCAACTGATGACTTGCGTCAATGATTTTTATTTTGGAAATTTCTTTTCTTTCCAACATTTCTTTCATACTCAATCAGTCCTCAACCTCTTTTCTGCAACACTTTTTGTCGAATGGACATTGTCCCAGAGAGAATGGTTATCGATGTAGCATTCTATTGGAAAACTCTCCTCCGATTGTCCCTTATACAAGAGTTCCGTTAAAATACTCTATAAATACATACCCATATCTGTCACTTCTGTCAATGCAAGTGTCTCAGCAGCATAGGTGCTTTTTATTTTCTTCAATTTTCAGGCTAACGGGCAACATTTAGCATTTCTTCCCACCAAAAATAAAATGAACCCTGCTGCATTCAAATAACCATTGGGAAGAATAGCATGTGAGGCGTCACTAAAAATCACCAATTTCATCTCTTGGTCACCCAGTGTTGGAAACTTGAATGTACATTTATCAAAACTCAATCTCTTCAATGTCTTATTTGCTTTCAGCACTTCACCAACAGTAACATGTTTCAGCATGGTTCTCAATTCTAATACATCATAGCAAGCATCCAGCCTAGTTTGTGTGCACAACCAGTTCAACAGCCCGCTTAAGCTGCTTAGTTGGTCTACTTCCTTAGTTGCAGGGTCTTCCTTTTGTGAGGATCTGACCTGATTTATTGGGAACCTATTAACATGCTGTAGGGAAGACTGTTGATTTAGGGTTACCCCCCAACTTGTACCTAATATTCAACCCTATATATTTAAAAGCTCTAGAAGCCTGACTTCCAATTTTAAATTCCTGCAGAAATTTATCTACGACAAATTTCTCATGCCTCCGATCCTCCCCACAGAAAATCATTCACATGCATCAAGAAAATGCCTGCAAGTTTTTCTTCATAGTACCAATAAAACATTGCCAGATCCACCTTTTAGTTGAATACAACCAGCTTTTAGTAGGACGGGCCCAACTGAAAAATACTACACCCTGGATGCATTATTTAGCCCATAAACACACTTGTTCAGCTTCCATAATTTCCCTTCTATATCTGCGGCTTCTTTTGGTGGCTTTCAAAATACTTCCCTTTGAAATTTCTTGCCTTGCAAAAATGCTGCTTTGATGTCAATAGACTTGCATTCCCATGCGTGTGTTGCTAAAAGGGCTAGGAAAATCCTCAAACTTGCTTTTCCTGCTGGTGGGACGTTCACTCAAACTTACTGGTTGCCTAGTCGTTCCTCAAATCCCCGAGCTACAAGTCTGGCCTTCGCTTTATATATACCAGCGGGAAGTATATTTAGAATAGATAGGTGCTTGAGGGCCAGCACAGACACAATGGGCCGAAGGGCCTGTTTCTGTGCTGTATAACTATGACTCTAAGTACTTTCTCTGTACAGATCCATCTGTGGGACAATGCTGGTTGTCCTCTGTTTGGCACCTCCGTGTATATGCCAAACTCTCTCCAACTGTCAAGCTCTTTTTGCTTGGCATCCTTTATCAATTTACCATCTAACTTGTTAGTAGCCACTAGAGCTTCTCTATTGTTGCGCCCCTCGCCTGCTCTCTGGTCCTTGCTCGAGTGAAACCACATCTCCTATTAGAGTTCCTATCCCTTTCTGGACTACCAGTACTACTCGACCTGTCAATCCAACAACCAGGTTTCCTTTCACAAGTTTATGACATTTTCCTTGGACTGTCTGAACTTATATTAAGTTTTCTGGCCTTCCACATTTTCACTTCCTTCTGCCAATCTGTAGGTCTGATATCCTGTCCCTTGTCTGGCACATTCAGCCAATGTTTGTATTTCCCTGTGACCTTTCCTGCCCTTGCTATAATGGTGTCTTTTCTCCATTCATTAATGGAGGAAAATGTAGCTGGTCTGATTAGTAAGTTTGCGGACGACACAAAGGTTGGTGGAGTTGCGGATAATGATGAGGATTGTCAGAGGATACAGCAGGATGTAGATCGGTTGGAGACTTGGGCGGAGAAATGGCAGATGGAGTTTAATCCGGACAAATGTGAGGTAATGCATTTTGTAAGGCCTAATGCAGGTGGGAAGTATACAGTAAATGGCAGAACCCTTGGGAGTATTAACAGGCAGAGAGATCTGGGCGTACAGGTCCACAGGTCACAAAGTGGCAACGCAGGTGGATAAGGTAGTCAAGAAGGCATACGGCATGCTTGCCTTCATCGGTCGGGGCACAGAGTATAAAAATTGGCAAGTCATGTTGCAGCTGTACAGAACCTTAGTTAGGCCACACTTAGAATATTGCGTGCAATTCTGGCAGCCACACTACCAGAAGGACGTGGAGGCTTTGGAGAGGGTACAGAGGAGGTTTACCAGGATGTTGCCTGGTCTGGAGGGCATTAGTTATGAGGGGAGATTGGGAAAGCTCGGATTGTTTTCACTGGAACGACGGAGGTGGAGGGGCGACATGATAGAGGTTTACAAAGTTATGAACGGCATGGACAGAGTGGATAGTCAGAAGCTTTTTCCCAGGGTGGAAGAGTCAGTTACTGGGGGACATGGGTTTAAGGTGCGAGGGGCAAAGTTTAGAGGGGATGTGCGAGGCAAGTTCTTTACACAGAGGGTGGTGAGTGCCTGGAACTTGCTGCCAGGGGAGGTGGTGGAAGCAGATACGATAGCGACGTTTAAGAGTCATCTTGACAAATACATAAATAGGAAGGGAGTAGAGGGATATGGGCCCCGGAAGTGCAGAAGGTGTTAGTTTAGGCAGGCATCAAGATCGGCGCAGGCTTTGAGGGCCGAATGGCCTGTTCCTGTGCTGTATTGTTCTTTGTTCATTAGTCCATTCTGGCATACATGTCCCAACTTTGGGTCGTTGACCTTTGGGATAAATGGCCTTACCTGGATCTTCACTATCCCTTGGTCCACTCTCAGCCCGTTAACTGCCACAATCAGTTGCTCGCAAAGGCCTGACATGTGTATGCAAAGTAATGGTGCATCATCAATGTCCATCATTTGTTCAGATTTTGTCAATGTATAATCAGTGCCTATTAGCCACGAGGAATGTACTCTAACAGTTTGGTTGCTGTGTTGGAAAATCACCATTTTGCCATCGGTGCCTATAACTTTTCCTGGGCGCCTCCATTCTTTCTGCCCTTCTCTTTTGTAATACACCATGTCCCCGGTTTCAAAATTCTTTTCTGATGGCCTGATCCGATACCTCAAAGCTCTCCTGATTCTTTTCTCAAACCTGCTCCTTAAATGCTCTTCTCCCTGCATGCATGGCATTCAAATGTTCCACAAAAATTGAACTAATTGTAGTCCGCTCTATATCAGGGGATGATCCCACATTTCCGAAGGTATTTTCAGATTCCTGCCATAATCTATTTGATATGGGCTGTAGCCCCCAACCATCTGAAGCGTGGTTTTTGCATGTACTGCCCACGCCAGAGCAGTAGTCAATTTACAATTTGGCTGGTACGCTAAAATTTTTCGGAGCATTTCGTCAATCACAGCATGATTTCTCTCAAATCCCATGACTGAAAGGACTTTCTGCTGCTGTGTGCATTGCTACAATATTCATATTTGCACACATACTCCTGAACTCATCATTGGCAAATTCTCCATCATTGTCAGTTAGAAACCTGGCCAGTGTTTCCAGTCTTGTTCTTATCCACCTTTCCATTATCTTGTCCACTATTACTTTTTTGTCTTTAGTATAAATTACAGTCGACAGACTGAATCTAGTCGCCACGTCTATAAAGTGTAGAATAAAAATGTTTATTTCTTTATTGCATACCTTCAAGTCTATTGCTACAGTATCATTAAAGTCCCTAGCTAATGGGACACTCTCTATGGGTCACGATGGCGGCAACCTTTTTTTTTACAGATAACACATTTTCCACTGATATCTTTTATAAGTTTAGTGTAGTCATCGTCTATTACCACTGCATTTTTTAACACAATCTTCAACCTATGACAAGATGGATGTACAAACTGTCGATGTAGTTTTGAAATAATTTGCCTTTTCTCCTTGAAATCCCTACCCCTGGATGTCATTAATACTACTTTAACATCCTGCTTAGAGATGTTGGGTCTCGCTACAGGAATACAATAATGTCCCGACTGTAAACCGCAAACCTACAGATTTCCCAAAGACAATGCCTTATGTTCCATGTCCAATTTCATCTGAGCCTTTTTCATAGATGGTCAACTTAACAGCAAAGGTATATAACTGGATGCTACATCTGTACTAATAAAATGGATTACCCCTGCTATTTTATACTGAATTACCACTCTTTTTAGCGATTTCAACGTGTTGTCATCCCCAAACTTGAAACAGGCAGAACTGTTGTATTCTGTGACCTTATTTCAGTCTTCCTTAGTTAAAGAATCCATGTAACACCTTAATCAGTCCACTCCACATACTGTGGACGTGCACCTGCTGTCCAGCGCTGCACAATTGAACAAATCTGCGACTAGGACACTCATTACCAGACTGAAGCTTCTCATGACCAGTACAATGCCTTCTGATTGATCAGTAGTGTCTTCCTTGCCTTCCAAACCTTCCATGGCATGTGTCATCACAAAAACCCCGTCATTTCTTTTTGGACAATGCAACGCATAGTGATACTTTGAGTCACATTGGAAACACCTGTTGGCCACCCCTTGGTTATTACTGGGGTTCATCCTTCTGCCATAATTACCCAATTCCTGCCGTCTGTTATAGCTGTCAAAAGGGTCTCTATCCTCATTCGTTTTGTGTGGGTTTCTCCTTTTGTACAGACGTCTGGGCCCCATACTTGGAACGGCCTCAATGCTGCCAGCATTGTATCCTCCACCTTCGATGTCACCGCGAAAGAGCCTATCTGCGCCCTGAAAGCAGCCAGAATGGAATGTTTTCCCAACATTTTTACGGGCCAGACATCTGATCAAACAGCCTATCTTTCTCATTGAATCTAACTCCGGTTCATACCAAGAGCCTATCAATATTTGATATCCTACCACAATCCAACAATTTGAAGGCAAGTACTGATCTAGGAATTACCAAGCAGAATCGCTGCAAGCTTGCACATAGTCGGTTAAACTCCATAATATATTATTCTATGGGAGAGCCCTCGATTTTTCTAAATTTATCAAAGTCTGACCATGCTGCAATAAGTCATCTTTAATTTAAACTTGTTCCATATATTTCAAAAGTTTGTCCAAACCTTCCTCCTCATCCAAATGATGAGCCTCTTGCTCCGAGAATACTTTGCCCATGATCTTGCTTCTGGCAGGAAGTGAACATGCAAGGGCCATTCCTTGCTTCCTTTTAGCTAAAGACGTAACCATGTTCATATATCAACTTCATTCTTCCATTAATGATAAGGTTCGGCTTCACAAAACAGCCGTGGAAAATCATATCCCAACACCTTACACTTGGTTTCAGTCATCTTCAAAAAAAGCTCCAATTCTAATCTCCTGTCTGAAAACAAATCTTAGTCTCCAATCTTCACTTTCAGGTAACCATTCTCTGCTACCAATGTTAGAGAAATCTCCAAGTCTGTTTGTGAAGAATACACTGAGGCCAGGATGCTTTGATGTAGATTGTTTATTGCTTGTCACAGAGCTTACTTCTGCTCTCTGAACAACAAACACCCAACATCTGTTTACTCTATTATCTTGAACTACCAGGTATTCATCATCCATTAATAAAAAAATCAGACCCAAACAATTGTGAGATTGTGTTGAGAGCTGGTGCCTCATTGGTGTCATTGATTTAGCAGTCATTGTCACTTCAAACATCTGGCATTTAGTGAACTATTATCTGAACTGTATCTTGAGACAACATCCATTTATTCAAGATTTTTTGCAACAGGAAATAGCCATTTTGCTGTTTAAAGACTGTCAGTAATACAAGGGAACATTGACAGGTGAGCAGATTGGGCACATGGATTCATGTGACATTTGCTGCAGAGAAATGTGAGGTGGCATATTTTGGAAAGTAGAATAGAGAGAAATAGTAACACTTGAAAGGAATAGAGGAGCAGAAGTCTTTAAAAGTGGGAGAATAAGTTAACAAAGCTGTAAAAAAAGATACTAAACATTTTAACTAGGAATTCAGAGTACAAGCTAGGAGGTGATGTTAAACCTATACAAGTTGTTGATTAAGCCACAGTTAGAACAGTGTTCTATTCTGGGCATCCTACTTCAGGAGGATGCTAAGGCCATGGGGTTCAGAAGAGATTTACTGGGATGACATTAAGAATGAAAGGCTTTAATTATAGGAAGACAAGAGAAATTGGTGTGCATTTCACTAGAATAGAGAAATTGAGAGATCTGATAGTGATATTCAGAATTATGAGGGGTTCTGGTAAGTTAAATGGAGAAGAACTATAGCCTCTGGTCAGTGAATCAATACTTAACGGGCATAAATTTAAGATCATCACCAAAAGAAGAGGCAGAAGTAGATTATTTTTATGCATCCACATTCTGTTAGCTAACATTAACACCAAGTTCTAATACGTAGGAACAGGAGTAGGCCATTCAGCCCATCAAGCTTGTTCCATCATTCAGTAGAATCATGGCTGATCATCCACTTCCATGCCTTTTACCCACAATATCCCCATATCCCTTTGTCATTGGTATTTAGAAATACCAAGAGTGCAAATCAGTACCTCTCAAGTAAATGTTACAAATGCTAGAAACAATCCTTGAGAGCACTAATTCCAAGGTCAGGTGCCTCCAGGATATAATGGCAATCTTTTTTTTTGTATTTATTTCATTTCATCTTAGTTTGTTCAGTTTGCTTACCCACTGTTTTTTTTCAGGTTTGCTCTTGCTGCTGTTCAATATTCAGTGTATTTACACCTAATCTGTACTTTGTCTTCCAACACACCATTAACATATTGTTTGCCTTTGCTCCGTGACCTTTTGGTCAGCTATGTGGCCAGGTCCAATCTAGACCTCCTTTGTTATCTCTTGCCCCACCCCCACCTCACTTGCTTATAACCTGTGACTTTTCGAATATTTGTCAGTTCCGATGAAGGGTCGCTGACCCGAAACATTAACTCTGCTTCTCTTTCCACCGATGCTGCCAGACCTGAGTGGTTCCAGCATTTCTTGTTTTTATTTCAGATTTCCAGCATCCGCAGTATTTTGCTTTGATTTTAGTGTTGAAAGATATGTTTTAGCTTAACTTTAAAAAAGCTTTTGATAAAACTCCATTTGAAATGTTCTTCACTTAATCAGAGGATGCAGGAAAAACCTTGGGAATTTCTGAATAGTAGGAAACAATTGGTATTCACTCATTCTATCAGAGTGGAGGATAGTACTGAGCAGGATGCCTCAGATCTTAACGTTGGGACCAATTTGGAATGGGCCACGCAAGGAACAAACAGGCCACTCACCAGCAACATTCCCTTCAAGACGTGCACGTGCGCAGCCGCAAGTCAGTCTTAAAGGGGACACGCAATGCAACAAGCCAGCCATGCACAGCAAACAGAAGTTATAACTTTGGGACTGCTAATGTTTGTAGTTTTCATAAATGACCATTCAGCAACTCAATGCCAAATACTAATATTTGTAAATGATACTGAACTTGGAGAGACAAGGGGATTTAGAAGAGGCAGCTCAGAAATAACTGAATGAGGTGCACCCAAATATCTAAGGACCAAACATTGACACACAATTTAATGCAGACCAGTGTAAAGTGCAGTGTACAGAAAAGAAAAAAAAACGTGAGCTGCATACTTCATGAATGGTATTGAAATAAGCTAAGGATAAAGTTGAGAGGCCCAGGAGTCTTGGTACACTTTCTGTCAGGAACATTTAGGACCAGATTCCTCGCTCCCCGACTGCAAGACCATTACCAGAACTCCTTGATCCACACTCAGTTGAGTGCAATCAGGCGATCAAAATTCCTGCGATTTTCTTGAGGCAGGCATGTAAGAGGGTGAGTGGTTAAAATTGATGTGCCCTGGACTGCTGCAGGCAGGCAGAAAACTAACTAAAACCAATGACCCATCATTTACATTATTCTAACAGAAAGGGTCTTAATCTTCAAGTCTTTGTATTTCCTCATAACAATTTGCATTTATGTAGTGCCACTAATGTAATAAAATATCCCAATGCACTTCACAGGGGCATTATCAGATAAAAATTGATATAGCCTCATCAAGAGACATTAGGACAGGTGACCTAAAGCCTGGTTCAAAAGGTGGACTTTTAAGTGTTTTAAAGGCAGTGAGAGTAGAGATAGGGAGAGTATGAGGGAGGAAATTTCAGAGCTGAAGGCCTCAAGCTGAATACATTGCTGCAAGTGGTGGAGCAAAGGAAACTGGGGATGCACAAGAGGCCAGAATTGGAGGAATCCAGAGTTTTGAGAGTTCATGAGCTAAAGGAAGTTACAGAGATAGGGAAGGTCGAGGCCATGAGAAATTTAAATTTGAGGCATTGCTGGACCGGGAGCTGATGTAGGTCAGTGAGCACAAGGGTGAAGGGGATTTGGTGCGAGTGGAGGGTATGAGCAACAGTTTTGGATGAACTGAAGGGTAGAAAATGGGAGGCTATAGGGGAGAGTACTGGAACAGTCAAGTCTGGAGGAAACGCAAGCATAAATGAGGGTTTCAGCAGCTAACGGGCTGAGATGGAGTTGGGTGATGTTATGGAGGTGAAAGTAGGCCATCTTGGAGAGGATACGGGGTTGGTCGCCCTGTTCAGGATCAGATAGGACATTGAGGTTGCAAACAATCTGGTTCAACCTTCAATTGGCTAGGGAGATGGATGGAATCAGTGGTGAAGGAACAGCATTTGCAGCAGGCAATCAAAATAGTGGCTTCAGTCTTCCCGATATTTAGTTGGAGGATATTTCGGCTTATCCAACACTTGGTGTCAAATAAACAGCATAACAAATCAGACGGTGAAGAGGCCGAGTAAGGTGGTGGTGAGGTAGAGTTGGGTGTCATGTCGTCAGCGTACATGTGGAATTTAACATGTTTTTTGATGATGTCGCCGAGAGATAGCATGTAAATGAGAAATAAGATGGTACCACAGATAAATCCTTTGGAGACTCTAGAGGTAATGGTGCGGGAGCGGGAAGAGAAGCCGTTGCACAAGATTTTCTGTCTGTGTGGCTGGGCTGGATAAGAACGCAACCAGGCAAGGGCACTCTATCTCAGCTGGACAACGGAGCAGTGGCATTGGAGGAGGATGGTCTGGTCTATATCAAATGCTGCAGACAGGTCAAGAAGGATAGGGGAGGGGTGGTTAGTACTCCATGGTCACAGTCAAAAAGGATGTTGTTCAGGGCTTTGATAAGGGCTCTTTTAGTGCTGCAGCAGGGGCAGAAATCTGACTAGTAAGGTTCAAACATGGAGTTGTGGTCATGATTTTTGGAGGCAACAACATGTTCAGGGACTTTGGAGAGAAAAGAATCTAAGAATATAACATGAAGAAGCAGGAGTAGACCATACAACCCTTCAAGCCTGCTCCACCATTCAACACAATCATGGCCGATCTTCTGGCTCAGCTCTGGTTTCCCACCTGCACCCTGTATCCCTTGATTCCCTGAGAGAGCAAAAATATATCGAACTCAGCCTTAACTATACTGAATGATAGAGCATCCACAGCCCTCTGGGGTAGACAAATCCAAAAATTCACAACCCTGAGTCATCTCAGTCTTAAATGATTGACCCCTGAGACTCTGCCCCTGTGTTCCAGATTCACCGGCCTGGTCAAACAATCTCTGTGTCTACCCTGTCAAGCCCTTTCAGAATTGTGTATGTTTTAATGAGATCACCTCTCATTCTTCGAAACTCCAGAGAATGTAGGCCCAATTTACTCAGCCTCTTGTCATCGGGAGATTGGAGTTGGGGTGATAGTTTTCACAGGTAGGAGTCAAGGGTGATTACACCAGTCAGCATCATCATGAATCTGCATTATACCCACACTAAAGCTTCAGTATTCTTCCTAAACTGTGGAGCCCAATACTGCAAACTGTATGAGAGCTTAATTCCATCAACATTTTACATCCTCATCAACTTGAGGCGTTTCCTTTAATATCCTTTGAATATAACCCCGCCATTCCCTTGCACTTTAACAACATTGAGCCTACTCAATTCAGAGTAGAATTACTGCCGCTTTTTTTTTAAAAAAACACCTCACAATTGCTAACATTAAATTCCATCTGCCACGTTTTAGCACAACACCATCTTACCAATACATCTTTGCAGCATCCTCTAAAATAAAAATATAATACTGCAGATGCTGGAAATCTGAAATAAAAACAAGAGATGCTGGAAATACTCAGCAGGTCTGGCAGCATCTGTGGAGAGAGAAGCAGAGTTAACGTTTCAGGTCAGTGACCCTTCATCAGAACTGGCAAAGGTGAGAAATGTAATAGGTTATAAGCAAATAAAGAGGGAGTGGGGCAAGAGATAACAAAAGTGAAGGTGTTGATAGGACAGGGTCACAGAGAATAACTGACCAAAAGGTCATGGAGCAAAGGCAAACAGTATGTTAATGGTCTGTTGAAAGACAAAGTGTTAGTGCAGAGAGGGTGTTAATGGACAGAAAAATAAACCGCCCTGGCCCAAAGTACAAACGTGAGAAAAATGAATGATGCAAACTAAAATAAAAAAAATTTTAAAAAGTAAGAAGTGGGGCCCGTCATGCTCTGAAGTTATTGAACTCAGTGTTCAGTCCGGCAGGCTGTAGCATGCTATTCCTCGAGCTTGCATTGATGTTCACTGGAACACTGCAGCAAACCCAGTACCAAGATATGGGCATGAGAGCAGGGGTGGGGGGTGTTGAAATGGTAAGTAACCGGAAGCTCGGAGTCATGCTTTCGAACTGATTGGAGGTGTTCCGCGAAGCAGTCACCCAATCTGCATTTGGTCTCCCCACTGTGAAGGAGACCACATTGTGAGCAGCGAATACAGTAAGCTAAATTGAAAGAAGTACAAGTAAATTGCTGCTTCAACTGAAAGGAGTGTTTGGGGCTTTGAATAGTGAGGGGAGAGGAGGTAAAAGTGCAGGTATTACCCCTCCTGCAATTGCATGGGAAGGTGCTGTGGGAAGGGGACAAGGTGTTGGGGTAATGGAGGGAATGATCCCTTCGGAATGTTGATAGGGGAGGAGCAGATGCGTTTGGTAATGGCATCACGCTGGAGGTGGAGGAAATGACGGAGGATGATCCTTTGGATATGGAGGCTGATGGGGTGGAAAGTGAGGACAAGGGGAGCCCTGTCACGGTTCTGGGAGGGAGGGGAAGGGGTGAGGGTAGACGTGCGGGAAATGGGCCGGACACGGTTGAGGGCCCTGTCAACCGCAGTGGGGGGAATCCTCGGTGGAGGAAAAAGGAAGACATATAAGTGCTATGGTGGAAGGTTGCATCATCAGAGCAGATGCGTCAGAGACAGAGAAGCTGGGAGAATGGAATGGAGTCCTTAGAGGAGGCAGCGTGTGAAGAAGTGTAGCTGTGGGAGTCAGTGGGCTTATAATGAATATTAGTAGACAGCCTATCCCCAGAGATGGAGACAGAGAAGTCCGGGAAGGGAAGTGTCGGAGATGGACCATGTTGAAGCTCAGCATGTGGATGAAGTAGCAGTTGCTGACCATTTTGGAGGTAGTGACCATAATACAGTTAGATTTTAAAGGAGTGTAGAGGTTAAGAATGAAATACCTGAGAGTTATAATGAATTTTTGTCAAAGGGAAGAGTAACTCTGTATCCTGTAAGTGAGGCAGGAAAACCTATCATTATACTCAGGGGCACAGGAGCAACCCAAACACTCTTGCTGGGGAAAGATATGTGGTTTCTACCAGAGAGCGCCTTGAACACTAAGGTTTTAGTTAATGGAATTGGCGGGAAGTATACACCCATACCTTTTCATAAAGTACACCTTAGGAGTGACTTAATATCTGGAATAGTTACTGTAAGTGTTGTCCACAGTTTACCAGTAAAGGGAATTTATCTACTCCTAGGAAATGACTTGGAAGGATCAAAAGTATCAGTTTTTCCTGTAGATATAGAGAAACCAAGTGCAACTAAGGAAACGGAACAATTACTGGAACACCTCCCAGGAATATTTTCTGCGTGTATCGTCACCCGTGCAATGGCTAAACAGGATCCATTGTCGGAGGTAAAAAGAACACCACTAATAGATAGCCAAGTATCTGAAACCGTATTTGGGTATTTAGGTAATCCAAATGAGTTGTTTAACAGATCGTCTATCATTGCAGCACAGCAAACTGATCCACAGATACACCCAATATTACAGACGGCTCTGTCAGAAGCTGAGACGAAAGGAGTTCCGGAAGGCTATTATATGGCAACCGGGGTTTTGAGAAGGAAATGGAGACTGCCTCATAGACCTGCCGATGAAGACTGGACAGTTGTTGAACAGATAGTGGTACCACCTAAATATCGACAAGGATTATTAAGGTTAGCACACAACATTCCTTTTGCAGGACATAGGGGAATTCGGAAGACCAAATCACACATAAGCAAACATTATTACTGGGCAGGTCTCACAAAGGATGTGAGACAATTTTGGAGGACATGTCATACCTGTCAAATGGTGGGAAAACCACAACCTACCATAAAACCAGGGGATGAAGTATTCATGTTGTTACCGTCACAGGGAGAACCATTAAAAGTACAGTTCAGTGGCCCATATAGAGTGATCAAAAGAGTGGGTAAGGTACATTACTTGATTGACACCCCTGATCGCTGGAAGAAGAACTGGTTGTGTCACGTTAATATGCACGAACAATATTACCGCAGGGAGGAGGATAAGCTAATACAGGTCTGTAAGGTAATCAGGACTGTTGAAAAGGATAGTGAGGATGAGGCAGAAGCAGGCCCAGGAAATTCTCAGATTGAACCTCCAACTATCCAATTAGCAAATAAAGAATGGTGAGGAAAATTAAACAATAGGTTTTTACACTTAGAGGCAAAACAGCCTGAAGTCCTAACGAGGGTTTCCACAGCGTTTCAAAAAGTTTGTAGGGATAAGCCAGGTTGTGTAACCTTAGCCAGACATGATGTGGGTATAGGGGGAACCATTCCTTTTAAAACAACATCCTTGTCGCTTAGGTCCAGACAGACAGGCCCAATTGGAAGCAGAGTTACAATGCATGCTGAAGGGCAGCTTAGCTGAGCCTAGTCAGGACAGCTGGAATTCGCAGATGGTCTTGATGCTTAAACCTGGTGGGTCGGCTCAAATTTGCATAGACTCTATATTAAAAAAAAAAGTCGCTGTGGTAAAGGAGGCAGATTCCTACCCAAATTGTCATTTAAAGGACTGTATGGACAGAGTGGGCAACACTCTGTCATAAAGAGGCAAATGTGTTGGAGGAAATCTGTCATTCCTTTGACACCCCAGGGTGAGCAAAAACCAGCTTCTGTTACACTGGACAGGGTTTTCCAGTGTCAAGTGATGCCGCATAGGTTAAGGGGTACTCAAGAAACTTCTCAGAGACTAGTGAACCCAGTAGTGGTCCGTGCTCCTAGCTGTGCTGTTCACCTAGCTGAGGTGATGGATAATAGGGACACTTGGAAGGAAAACATGAAACATCTGGAAGACTATGCTTGGAAATTTGAAATGGGTGAGATGGGACAACCTTTTGAAAATTTAAAGCTGAAATGTTCTGGTGGAACTTGTTGCTGTAGTCTTAACCTTTTAGAAAAGTGTATGCCTGTAAATATGAAAAAAAAGTTTGCGTTTTTTTTTCAAATTGTATTTTTTGCACATGGTAATGAAATGCATTTCAGGAATGGCGTTTTATTCCGCCGGGTCAGAGGTGTTTTGATCATGTAGTTTTTTTTCCTAGAAGAACGCGGTGTGCCTTTAAGGCTGAAAAAGGAGCAGTACTCCAAAGGCAACAAGCTCCAGAGACTGAGTCAAAGAATGCATTCTCGTTGTCGGGAAACAGTCATTTGGAGAACAAGGACACGAGGTACATTGTTGCCAATTGACTTTTGAAACGAGTTGAAAAACTGGCTTTTGAGACACTGTTGACAGACCCAGACAGACAGCTGGACCAAGATATACTGAAGGAAATGAGAGCTCTCTCTTGGTTTATTTAAACCCTATTTATTATACTCTCAGAATTCTGATGTCAAGCCAGTTTAGTTTTTTTCAAAGAAAATAACCAAATTCCTTTGACTACTGAACTGTAATTGTTAAAATTGATCACTGGAACAGAAGAGCATCAATTCAACTGCTGAATTAGACCCAGGACTGTTCTATTGTTGAAGAACTTTTTTCTTTTTTCCCCCCCCCCACCCAACCAATCAGACGGGTGTGAGGATTTCAAGCAACCTTGGACTGTTCCACATTGGAAGATTTCACTTTGGCAGGAGCATACGTATGCAAGGACTCTAATTTTTTCTATTTTAAATGTTGTTTGTATCTTAGTAGTGTTTTTCTAATTAAACAGTTAATTGGTTGATCTAAAGACACCTGGTTTGGTTAGCCTCATTTGGAGCTAAATAGATGGTACAATTTAGCTGGGTCTTTAATTTGGAAAGTTTAAAAATATTGGGTGATCTGTGGAGGGACAGGACTGAATCAACAGCGTATTTCTCCCATCACAATCAGAATTTGATTGGGGGCTTTGACTTGAGCGGTCGGTCATATTAATAGCAACAGAACTGACACGAATGCCTTTAGAATTCGAGGTACCCTTGCAGAAACTGAACCATTAAAAATACTTTTTGTCTTCAGGAATGCACAGTTCAATATTTAACACTGCGTGGGCATATTTTCTGATGGCTCTAAGGAGAGTATGGTGGATGGAGTTTCTGGGATAGCCCAGAAATGACCCTGAAATAGCTCCAAAGATGGCTTTGGAGCAGGCGGAAGACTCGCTACCCCCAAGGTGGAACTTGCATGCAGTGTTGCTGGGATGGAAGCTGATCCAGTCTTGGTTCCACGTCATATTCCTGCCACTCCATGGGTGATCTGTTCAAATTATACACTCCCACCCCAGGAATTTCAGGCCTTTTAATTTTGGTCTGCACAAACCATCGGTGAAGAAAATATAATTTGAATCATTATTTTCTTTCTGTTTTAAGTTTCCTTGCATTATGACAAAGACACAAATACTTCGGGACAGCCTGAGGTCATGAAAGACACTATATCAATGGAAATCTTTTTTTCATTACAGTTTACTCCCTTTTTGTTTTGAAGACACTGACTATTTGCTGTTAGAGGGTGCATCCTAAAGCGTACAAGTATACAGCCAACATAGGCAAGTAGGAGGGGTGTAATTGGACACCATTCTGCTTGGAATGTATCTAGGTTATTTAAACCCATTAGCTGCTGTTTCCTTGTAATTGTATTTAGCATATTTGACCCATGATCTTTGCTTGTTATTATCCCCACTTCTTTATTGGGCTGACCAAAACAATGATTGTATATCTTTTTCAAGTTGTGAGGAGAGCCTCTATCCAAAAAGTTCTTTATCTTTTTTCCAATGCTGAGGGATCTGTTTTCAGTGTTTCCTGTTTCGATTTTAATTTTGTTATTGATTGTGGTTTTAGTTTATTTTAAAAGTTTTAATGTTAAACTATATATTCAGACATTGTATCCATTTTGTTTATGCCTTAAAAATCAGTTGCCATGCACTGGACATGTTTGGCAATTAAGTTTAAATTTTATTGAATATTTAACTTTTGAAGGAAATTAATTCAACGATAGATTTTACTCTACTCTGCACCAAGGAAATCAGCATTCACCAAACTAAAAAGCTGTGAGAGACCCATTATGTCCAGTGTCCACCTCATTGCCACTTGCCAGGATTTCCTGCGGCCTCCCCATGGGATGCAATTGGTTCTGTCTGTGCCAGCATTGATAGGATAGTGAGGTAGGAGAGAGTATTGCCAGCCTCCAATCTCATTTTTTGAAACTGCTTGGTGCCCCAGTTCAAGTTGCCCAAGGAAAACTGGTGCTTGGGCTGTCTCCCAAACTGGAAGGTCAGTGGCATGGTTGGCGCGGGGAGAAAGGGAATTGTTTAAGAATATAGATGTTATTTACATTGTTTTTAATAGGACAGAACAGCTAATTATGACTTATTCATGAGGTTTAATAATTGGTTTAAACTTTTGATCACAATGACTCTCCAGGACAGAAGCCGTAGGTCAGAAAGAGCAAAGATTGCTGAAGGATGAAATCTTCGACAATGTAACAGGTTATTAGGACTTGAGACCCCTATCATTGTTTGTTCATTCTGTCTGATTACCAAAGGGTAATAAAGACCCAACAAAATTAATCTTAGCAAGAATTAGACAACAAATGATTGTTTTTAAACATGGTATAAAGAGAGATACAAACCTTCCTTCGAACTTTGGCTAAGTTCAAGACCAGGTACAATAAAAAATGTCTGTTTACAATGAACATTTGGATTGGTAAAGGCCTAAGATATTGAGCTCAGAACAGTAAACCGTGTGAATCCCCAACCAGCAATCATTAGGTCTGATTACAAGTATTACCTTTGAAGTTTATGTTTAAGAACTATTACATATGCTGTATACTTAACAAATCTGTGGTACTTGATATTCAGTGTATAAGAACTGTATTGATCTGAGGAGTAAATTAAAAATGAGAATGCCTCCTCTGTGCACATAAAATTTAATAAACTTATGTTAGTTTGGCATCAAAAAACAGTTTGAAAGTTCTGGCGAGAATTTAAAACGACATTAATTTATCTGCTGACTTAACTTGCTTCTGTGTATTACCTGCTCATTATAAACACAAAATTAGTCGTATTAGCCTGGGCTATAGTTTGTCATTGCGGTGTTTTTCCTACTTTTAGAGAGATCAGTGGGGCATGCTGCATGTACCTTAAAGTATAATGACTCATTGTTCACCTTGCGACTCTCTTCCATGTACATTGTCCATAAAGTTGTTTGCTTTCTAGAAAACATGGGTTTACCTATTTGTATTGAGCATCACTAAGGAGCATTCATGTTTTTTGTGCCTTCTATAATGCAAGAGAAAAGGACTGGCAGAAAAAGAAAACTCATGGAATAGGGAAAATCTGAAATTGGGTACAGGAAAAGTATATATTCAGATTTCCAGCAAGAACGCACCAATCTTACCAGTTAGTTTAAATATTTCTTTGTGACTTATTTAAATTTTTATATATTTGTTATAAATTGTATATTTTAGGTATATAGGCCTGAGTTGGCATCGTTCACCATTTGCAGGACATTCTTTGCATCTAAGCTTCTTGATGGAAAACTGCATGTATTGATGTCTATAGAGTCTTGGAAATGAATGCTTTGAAACAATACCAAATTTAGTTAATCGTCAGATTTTTGAATCTGTTGATAAGGAGGATAAAGGATTTTTGTATCCTAGATGCCCAGAGCAGGCGCAAGACAGATAGTTAAGTTTTATCTTTGGTTAGTTTGCAAAACAATCAAATCGCTGGACCAGTTTTTCCCCCACCATGTGGCTTCCACACTTAGTCAATTGTATGCACCTAAAATATACAATTTATAACACATATTTGAAAATTTAAATAAGTCACAAAGAAATATTTACACGAACTGGTAAGATTGGTGCGTTCTTGCTGGAAATCTGACTATAAGCTTTTCCTGTACCCAATTTCAGATTTTCCCTATTCCATGAGTTTTCTTTTTCTGCCAGTCCTTTTTTCTTGAGTTATAGAAGGCACAAAAAACTCGAATGCTCCTTAGTGATGCTCAATGCAAATAGGTAAACCCATGTTTTCTAGAAAGCAAACTTAACTTTATGGATAAAGTACATGGAAATGTGAGCCACAAGGTAAACAATGAGCCATTATAGTTTAAGGGTACATGCAGCATGCCCCACTGATCTCTCCAAAAGTAGGAAAAACACCACAATGACAAACTATAGCCCAGGCTAATACGACTAATTTTGTGTTTATAATGAGCGGGTAATACACAGAAGCAAGTTAAGTCAGCAGATAAATTAATGTCGTTTTTAATTCTCGCCAGAACTTTCAAACTGTTTTCTGATGCCAAACTAACATAAGTTTATTAAATTTTATGTGCACAGAGGAGGCATTCTCATTTTTAATTTGCTCCTCAGATCAATACAGCTCTTATACACTGAATATCAGGTGCCACAGATTTGTTAAGTATACAGCATATGTAATAGTTCTTAAACATAAACTTCAACAGTAATACTTGTAATCAGACCTAATGATTGCTGGTTGGGGATTCACACGGTTTACAGTTCTGAGCTCAATATCTTAGGCCTTTACCAATCCAAATGTTCATTGTAAACAGACATTTTTTATAGTTTCACTCCTGTTACGTATAATTATGATTCCACTATGAAACGTTTATTGAAAAGTCTGTCTTTGGTGTGTACCATTTCATATCAGTCAGTCTCCTTTTAGATAAATCACAATTAAAAAGATGTACAGTGAGATGTTTTCTTTGCAGAACTTTTTCCTGCACTTGTTATCAGTTTATTAAAGTTGTCTGAAGTATATATATCAGATGGTGAGACGGTGGCATAGTGGTAATGTCACTGAACTAATAATCCAGAAGCCCAGGCTAATGCCCTGGGGGCACAGGTTCCAATCCCACCGCGGTAGCTGGTGGAATTTAAATTCGATTAATAAATTCAATTAATTAATTTTAAAAATCTGGAATTGAAAGCTAGTCTCTGCAATGGTGCCATGAAACTATCATCGATTGTCTTAAAAACCATTCAGGTTCACTAATGTGCTTTAGGGAAGAAAATCTGCCGTCCTTACTTGGTCTGACCTACGTGTGACTTCAGACCCACAGCAATGTGGTTGACTCTTAACTGAAATGGCCTGGCAAGACACTCAGTTGTCAAGGGCAATCGGAGATGGGCAACAAATGCTGGCTTTGCCAATGATGCCCACATCCCATGAAAGAAAAAAAATGTACTTGCATGTTTTTTGATTCAGTTTACTGAAGTTACTAAACTGACCATTGCTTTAAGGTCAGCCCTGGATCAATAGTCCAATGGTAACAGCAAGGTTTACAGGTTACTAACACGACAGTACAAAGGGAAATCGCTAGGAGTATATTAGCAAACTTCAGCACAGTCTGTTTAATCCTGTCCTAATAAGCACATACCTTTATGATCACAGAGTTCTGTCTTAGTGATTTGTACAGCTGATTGAAGTGAATTCAAGAAACTAATGTTGTTTAGAAATACCTGCCAAGGAGCTGCTCTCACGTTAAGGACAAAGGTGACTAGTCATAATTGGCAACTGGGCAGTATCTTTCTCAGTGACTTCATTCCACCACACTTGTACCAGCAGAGCAGGACTCCAAGAGTTTCAGCCTTGGGAGTGTCTGCCACTGGCCCTGCCCCTTTAGAATAACAGCAGTGTTGACAGGCAGAGGTTCTGCTTTTAATGGGCCAGTGAGGAAACTCCAGTGCATGCCTTGGTCTCGGCATAATTGGGTCCAGGCCTTGTTCCTGGCTGTTCTGTTGGCCTCATGGTGGGAAAGAAGAAAAACCTAGAAAGAAAGAACTTGCATTTGAACAGTGCCTCTCATGACCTCAGGATGTCATGAAGTGCTTCCCAGCCCATGAAGCTTTCTTATTTGCTCACGGAACATGGGCATTACTGGCAAGACCAGCATTTATTGCCCATTCCTAATTACCCTTGATTGGCATCCCCATCCACCACCTCATCCTATACTCTCTTCACCATCAATGCACAGTGGCAGCAGTGTGTACCATCTGCAAGATACACTGCAGCAAGTCACTGAGGCTCCTTTAACAGCACCTTCTAAACCTGTGACCTCTACTACCTCGAAGGATAAAGGCAGCAGATACATGGGAACACCATTGCCTGCAAGTTCCCCTACAAGCCACACACCATCCTGACTTGGAACTATATCGCCATTCCTTCACGGTTGCTGGGTTAAAATCCTGGAACTCCCTTCCTAACAGCACTGTTGGTGTACCTACACCCCAAGGACTGCAGCAGTTCAAGAAAGCAGCTCACCACCACCACCTTAAGGGCAACTAGGGATGGACAATAAATGCTGGCCGAGCCAGCTACAGCCACATCCCATGAACAGATTTTTAAAAAAGGTGGTGGTGAGCCGACTTCTTGAACCGCTGCAGTCCTTGTTGTGAAGTATACCCACAGTGTGTTTAGAGAGGGAGTTCCATGATTTTGACCCAGCAACACTGAAGGAACAGTGATACATTTCCCAGTCAGGACAGTGTGTGACTCTGAGGGGAACTTACAGGTGATGGTGTTCCCACGCCCCTAATGCTCTTGTGTGGAGGTCATGGGGTTGGAAGGTGCTGTTGAAGGAGCCTTCCACGTTGCTGCTGTGCATCTTGGAAATGGTACAGAATGCTGCGACTGTGCGCTGGAGGTGGAAGGAGTGAATGTTTAAGGTAGTGGATGGGATGCCAATCAAGCACTTAGGAAGTGAAGTCATTGTTGTCATGGAAGATAACATGGCAGCCAATTTGTATACCATATGGTGCATCAAACAGTGATTAAATACATGCTCAGAGAATCTGTTTTTGGTTTTTATTAGTTGAGAAATAATTTTAGCCAGGACTCCAGGAGAACACACCTGCTCTTCTTCAAATAGTGACAGGAGATCTTTTACCTCCATCTGAGAGGGCAACGGAGCCTTAGTTTAAAGTTTCTTCTGAAAAATGGCACCTCCAACAGTGTAGCACTCCCTCAGAATTGCACTGAAATGTCAGCCTAAATTATGTGCCCAATTCTCTGGATTGAGGCTTAAACTCACAAAAACTGTCTGACTCCAAAGAGAGAGTGTTACCAATGAGCATTGTTGAGAATGCTGGAACAGGCGTGAATTTCCGGGACTGTGTTTTTAAACAACCGTATTATTTTCCAGCAGTGCTTGCACTGTATTTTACAGGATATGCACATTGAACAAAACAAAAATTCTTTTTTCAATAAAACTGAATTACTCCCTAAAATTCATGAATTAACTTCCTGCATTTTCATAATTAATCTGATCTTAAGTTTTTGAATTTACTCAGTTGGTATATAAAGTTTGTATATTTATTCACGGACTGCATTAAAACTTTTAACAATGAGTCAGTTGTAGCTCAGTTGGTGGCACTTTTGCCTCTGAGTCAGAAGGTTGTGGATTTAAGTCCCACTCAGACTTGAGCACGAAAATCGATGCTGGCAGTTGCAAGGAAGCTCTGCACTGTGGGAGGAGTCATCTTTTGGATGAGAGGTTAAACTGAAGACCCCATCTGCTCTCAGGTGGATCGAAGAGTTTCAGAGTTAGCCCCAATATCCTAGCCAATTTTTATCCCAGTCAACATCACTGAAAAACAGATTATCTGATAATTATTACTTTGCTGTGCACAAATTGGCTGCTGTGTTTCCTACATTAGAGCAGTGACTTTGCTTTAAAAAGTACTTAATTGGCTGGAAAGTGCTTTCTGATGTCCTGAGGTTATGAAAGGTGCTATATTAATGCAAGTCTTAAATGCTGGCCTTGCCAGTGATCATATAATTATCCAAAAGTAAATACTGCAGATGCTGGAAATACTCAGCAGGTCAGACTGCATCTGTGGAGAGAAAAACAGTTAATGTTTCAGGTCTGTGTGACCTTTCAGACCGGAAATGTTAACTCTGTTTTTCTCTCTCGTGACTGAACCACACCTGCCAAAAATAAGGAACATTATTTTTGAACTGTTACTGGGTTTGAAATAACTTCTTTAAAAAGACCACAACAGTGGCTGAAAACATGGCTGCACATTTGCATTCTAAAGACAATTGCCTGAAAAAGACAATGGGAGTGCCTCCCTGATTCAATTAGCCAGATGGATTTTGATGACAAGACATTGAATATGTAAAAGCCAGCATTCCACCACCCCGCTCCCCCCCACCCCCTGCCCTCAGTAAGAGTGTCTGGTAAGCTTGGTGGAAATCCACAAACCTTGCCAGAGAGGTTGTTCCAAATAAGGAGCTTGTCACATGGCTAACCTGCTGACAACCTGGGAGTTTTCTGAATTGTGCCACACAGAAGGGAGGAGACCGAAATTGGAAGACCAAAGAGAAGGTCTCTCCCAGTTTCTCTCTCAAGCAGAGTTCCAGGGACCCACGGAAGTAACTCAATCCTCAAGACAGAAGACCAACAAAACAAGTTTGAAGGTGTATACTGGGCCCCAAAGAGAACTGCAAGACTTAACTTCAATCAAAGACATTACATCAAACCCAAAGCCAGTAACTGAACTCCAGCTATTACTTCAAACCTTTCCCCTTCTTTCTCCTCCACTGTCTCTATTTGCATGTGTGTTTATCGCGTATGCATGCTAGTGTGGTTGCGTTGCGTATTTTTAGTCGCTTTAACTGAATTTGAGTTTTAAGGTTAATAAACTTGCACCTTTCTTGTTTAAATCTGAGAAAACCTGTTTGGTTGATTTCTTTGCCATGACAATTAGAGAGCAGTGAGCATGGATTCACTAAGAGGGAAGCTAAAACACCGTGTTCTAAAAGTTAAACCCTGTTATGGCCAAACTAGGAAGAGGCTGAGAGGGGGAACCCGAGACCACTTCTTCACCTGGTCATAACACTCCACAGATGCTGCCAGACCTGCTTAGTATTTCCAGCATTTTCTGTTTTTTGTTTCATGTAATCATCCATCCCTATGCTGCTGTTTTTTTCCCAAAAATGTACTTTATTCATAAAAATCTGTACAAAAACAAAATGCATTACAAAACAGCACCAAGTTGACATTCCAAAAAGTGCAAAGGAAATCAATTTTCTTCGACACAGGAATGAGTTGCCTCATTACCCTTCCAATCCATTTTACATGCCATGTACATTTTACAGCAAACCCATATCTGGTGTACACAGCCTGAGGGGTTTCCCACAGGTCCAGCCCCTCAGTTCACTTTGGTGGGAGGACCTTACACACTTGTCTTTCCCCATTGAGCCTTTGCAGCGGCTGCCCCGAGCTTTAATGCATCCCTCAGCACATAGTCCTGGACCTTGGAATGTTCTAGTCTGCAACACTCGGTCGTGGACACCTCTTTGCGCTGGAAGACCAGCAAGTTTCAGGCAGACCAAAGAGCGTCTTTCACCAAATTGATGGTCCTCCAGCAGCAGTTGATGTTTATCTCAGTGTGCGTCCCTGGGAACACAGACTCCTGTGTTACAGAACTGCTTGGGATGAACCTCGACAAAAACCACTGCATCTCTTTCCACACCTGCTTTGCAAAGACACATTCCAGAAGGAGGTGGGCAACTGACTCTTCCCCGTCGCAGCCACCTCAGGGGCAATGTGTGGAGGGGTGAGACTTCGGGCGTGCAGGAAGGATCTGATGGGGAGGGCCCTTCTCACCACCAGCCAAGCAACGTCTAGGTGCTTGTTTGAAAGTTCTGGTGATGAGGCATTCTGCCAAATGACTTTGGCAGTCTGCTCGGGGAACCATCCAACTGGATCCACCATCTCCTTTTCCTGTAAGGCCTTGAAGTCATTGCGTGCAGACCACTGCCTGATGTCACTACTGATGTTTGTGTAAGGCAGTTTGATCCAATTGCAGATTCCCTCCCCAAACCCCATTTTGGAGAGCACATCCATCATGTAGGTGTGCAATATCCTTTCAAAGGCCTTCTCCTGGTCCAAGCTGATGAGGCAGGTGTCCACTCTCCTGTCTCATACATAGGCAATCGTATCCCTGAGTAGCACGAGACTGTCAGAGATCTTCCTGCCGGGTACAGTACAGGTCTGGTCAGGGTGAATTCCCGCCTCCAGAGCAGACCTGACCCGACCCAACTGGCGATGACTTTGGACAGAATCTTGGAGTCAACATTAAGCGGTGAGATGGGTTGCCAATTTCTGATTTCTGCCCACTCCCCCTTCCGCTTGTAGATGAGGGTGATGATGCCTTTCCGTGCAGACCACTGCCTGATGGATTGGTGGTTACAGGTGTTTTCCCGCAGAAACTTGCCCACAAAGGATAGGTGGTACCGCACAGTCCAACTGGATGGAGCATTCCATGGCACTGTGACCAGTCCCATCCTTCGCAACATCGGGGACAGATAGAACCTCAGCACGTAGTGACACCTAGTGTTTGCATACTGGGGTTCTACGCACAGCTTGATGCAGCCGCACACGAAGGTGGTCAAAAGGATGAGGGCGACGTCAGATACATTTTTCCCGCCCTTATCCAGAGGTTTGAACATCATGTCCCTTCGGACCTGGTCCATTTTGGATCTCCAGATAAAGCGGAAAATGGCTCGGGTGACGGCCACGGTGCAGGAGTGGGGTATAGGCCAGACCTGCGCCACATATAGCAACATGAGCGCCTCGCACCTGATGACCAGGTTCTTACCCACAATGGAGAGGGATCGCCGTTCCCACATGCTCAGTTTATGGCGTACCCAGGCTACTCGCTCCTTCCAGGTTTTGGCGCCTGCCCCAGCCCTTCCGAACCATATCCCCAGCACCTTCATGTCGTCTGTCCTGACGGTGAAAGGGACAAAAGATCAGTCAGCCCAGTTCTCAAAGAACATGGCCTCACTCTTGCCATGGTTGCTTTTGGCTCCCGAGGCAAGTTCAAACTGGTCGCAGATGCTCATCAGTCTGCAAACGGACAGCGGATCTGAGCAGAAGACAGCGACGTCGTCCATGTACAGGGAGGTTTTTAACCTGAATGCCTCCGCTGCCTGGGATTGTCACCACTTTTATACCCACATCTTTCCTAATGGACTCGGCAAAGAGTTTGATACAGCAAACAAACAAGACAGGGGAGAGAGGACAGCCCTGCCTGACTCTAGATTGGATTGGGAAACTTTCTGATCCCCGCCCATTGATTGAGATTGAATAAGGATTTTCTTGCTTTGAGAAAGTGGTGGGAGACCACCTTCTGTTTAATACAGCTGTATGGTTGGTTAGGCCACTTCAGAGGGTAGTTAAGGGTCAACCACTTTAGAGTGAGACTGAGTAAGTAGGGAAGCCTATTAATTTCCAGATCTTTTACACTGAATTCAAATTCTAAAACTGTTATGGTGGGATCTGAACTCACATTCAAGGACTGGTTACAGGCCCGGGATCGGCGGATCCCCGAGTTGGAGATTCCTGGCGTCAGCGACTCACATCGACAACGGCTTCTTCCCTGAGGTAAAATCCGAAAGCGCGATTAAAGATCCGAGAGTGGCCATCTTTGGGAGGGGCTGCGAGGTTGCAGTGCTGCTGGTCAAAGTGTGGGCTTTGGCGTATGTCAGGCTTCAGTGATGAGGGTGAGTATTGACCAGGTAAGGCTTGGTTTTTTTTATTCCCAATTTCTGTCTTTTAAGCCAGAAGTAAAGCGATGGGTGGAAATGGCAGTCGGTGGGGTAATATGCTCCTCCTGTGAAATGTGGGAGATCAGGGAGAAGTCAAATGTCCCTGACGACTATGTTTGCAGGAAGTGTGTCCAGCTGTGGCTCCTTTCAGATCGCATGAATCGGTTGGAGCAGCAGTTGGACTCACTGAGGAGCATACAGGAGTCAGAAAGTATCAGAGAGTTTCAGGGAGGTGGTCACACTGCAGGTTCAGCCAGATAGATGGGTGACCACCAGGAGGGGCAGGCAGGTAGTGCAGGAGTGCCCTGTGGCTAGTCCCCTCAATAACAAGTTTGCTGTTTTGGATATTGTTGGGGGGGAATGGTCTCTCACGGGAAAGCAGCAGCAGCAACCAGGTCAATGGCACCACGACTGGCTCTGTTGTACAGCAGGGAAGGTCAAAGTGTAGGCGAGCGGTAGTGATAGGAGACTCTATAGTCAGGGGCACAGATAGGCGTTTCTGTGGCCAGGAGCGACAATCCAGGATGGTGTGTTGTCTCCCTGGTTCCAGGGTCAAGAATGTCTCTGAGTGGGCACAGGGCATTCTGAAAGGGGAGGGTGAGCAGCCAGAGGTCATGGTCCATATTGGTACTAACGACATAGGCAGGAAGAGAGATGAGGTCCTGCAAAGTGAATATCGGAGTTAGGCAGAAGGTTAAAAAGCAGGACCTCTCGGGTTGTCATCTCAGGATCACTCCCTTTGCCAATTGCTAGTGAGGGTAGGAATAGCAGGATAAGGCAAATGAATGCGTGGCTGAAGAGCTGGTGCAGGTGGGATGGCTTCAGCTACTTGGACCATTGGGATCTTTCCTGGTGCAGAGGTGACCTGCACAAGAGGGACGGGTTGCATCTGAACTGGAAGGGGTCCAATATCCTTGCGGGGAGGTTTGCTGGTACTGCTCAGGAGGGTTTAAACTAGTCTTGCAGGGGGATGGGACCCAAAGTAGTAATCTCTCCGATGAGATGTGACGGGTAGGTCGTGCCTCACAAACCTTACTGAGTTTTTCGAGAAGGTGACCAAACAGGTGGATGAGGGTAAAGCAGTGGATGTGGTGTATATGGATTTCAGTAAGGCGTTTGATAAGGTTCCCCACGGTAGGCTATTGCAGAAAATACGGAAGTATGGGGTTGAAGGTGATTTAGAGCTTTGGATCAGAAATTGGCTAGCTGAAAGAAGACAGAGGGTGGTGGTTGATGGCAAATGTTCATCCTGGAGTTTAGTTACTAGTGGTGTACCGCAAGGATCTGTTTTGGGGCCACTGCTGTTTGTCATTTTTATAAATGACCTGGATGAGGGTGTAGAAGGGTGGGTTAGTAAATTTGCGGATGACACTAAGGTCGGTGGAGTTGTGGATAGTGCCGAAGGATGTTGCAGGATACAGAGGGATATAGATAGGCTGCAGAGCTGGGCTGAGAGATGGCAAATGGAGTTTAATGCGGAAAAGTGCGAGGTGATGCACTTTGGAAGGAGTAACAGGAATGCAGAGTACTGGGCTAATGGGAAGATTCTTGGTAGTGTAGATGAACAGAGAGATCTTGGTGTCCAGGTACATAAATCCCTGAAGGTTGCTACCCAGGTTAATAGGGCTGTTAAGAAGGCAGTTTTTAGAAGAACATTACAGTGCAGTGCAGGCCCTTCGGCCCTCGATGTTGCGCCGACCTGTGAAACCATCTGACCTACACTCTTCCATTTTCATCCATATGTCTATCCAATGACCACTTAAATGCCCTTAAAGTTGGCAAGTCTACTACTGTTGCAGGCAGGGCATTCCACGCCCCTACTACTTTCTGCGTAAAGAAACTACCTCTGACATCTGTCCTATATCTTTCACCCCTCAACTTAAAGCTATGTCCCCTCGTGTTTGCCATCATCATCCGAGGAAAAAGACTCTCACTATCCACCCTATCTAACCCTCTGATTATCTTGTATGTCTCTATTAAGTCACCTCTCCTCCTCCTTCTCTCTAACGAAAACAACCCCAAGTCCCTCAGCCTTTCCTCGTAAGACCTTCCCTCCATACCAGGCAACATCCTAGTAAATCTCCTCTGCACCCTTTCCAAAGCTTCCACATCCTTCCTATAATGCGGTGACCAGAACTGCACGCAATACTCCAGGTGCGGCCTCACCAGAGTTTTGTACAGCTGCATCATGACCTCGTGGCTTCGAAACTCGATCCCCCTACTAATAAAAGCTAACACACCATATGCCTTCTTAACAGCCCTATTAACCTGGGTGGCAACTTTCAGGGATTTATGTACCTGGATACCAAGATCTCTCTGCTCATCTACACTACCAAGAATCTTCCCATTAGCCCAGTACTCTGCATTACTGTTACTCCTTCCAAAGTGAATCACCTCACACTTCTCCGCATTAAACTCCATTTGCCATCTCTCAGCCCAGCTCTGCAGCCTATCTATGTCCCTCTGTACCCTACAACACCCTTCGACACTATCCACAACTCCACCGACCTTCGTGTCATCCGCAAATTTACTAACCCACCCTTCTACACCCTCATCCAGGTCATTTATAAAAATGACAAACAGCAGTGGCCCCAAAACAGAACCTTGCGGTACACCACTAGTAACTAAACTCCAGGATGAACATTTGCCATCAACCACCACCCTCTGTCTTCTTTCAGCTAGCCAATTTCTGATCCAATATGATCCATATGGTGTGTTAGCTTTTATTAGTAGGGGCATCGAGTTTTGGAGCCACGAGGTCATGCTGCAGCTGTACAAAACTCTGGTGAGACCGCACCTGGAGTATTGCATGCAGTTCTGGTCACCGCATTATAGGAAGGATGTGGAAGCTTTGGAAAGGGTGCAGAGGAGATTTACTAGGATGTTGCCTGGTATGGAGGGAAGGTCTTACGAGGAAAGGCTGAGGGACTTGAGGTTGTTTTCGTTGGAGAGAAGGAGGAGGAGAGGTGACTTAATAGAGACATATAAGATAATCAGAGGGTTAGATAGGGTGGATAGTGAGAGTCTTTTTCCTCGGATGGTGATGGCAAACACGAGGGGACATAGCTTTAAGTTGAGGGGTGATAGATATAGGACAGATGTCAGAGGTAGTTTCTTTACACAGAGAGTAGTAGGGGCGTGGAATGCCCTGCCTGCAGCAGTAGTAGACTCGCCAACTTTAAGGGCATTTAAGTGGTCATTGGATAGACATATGGATGAAAATGGAATAGTGTAGGTCAGATGGTTTCACAGGTCGGCGCAAGATCGAGGGCCGAAGGGCCTGTACTGCGCTGTAATGTTCTAATTCTAATTCTAAAAAAGATAGTTGAGGCAAATGTAGAGGTTAAAGCAAGCAAGTCCAGTAGGCAGGCCGGGCAGGGGCAGGACAGGGAGCATGGAAGGTCTGGTAGGCTAAACTGCATTTACCTGAATGCAAGTAAATGCAAGCAAATACAGGTAAGGCAGATGAACTCAGAGCATGGATCGGTAGATGGGATTGTGATATTACAGCTATAACGGAAACTTGGTTGAGGGATGGGCAGGACTGGCAGTTCAGTGTTGCAGGGTTCCGGCATGGCAGAGGTGGAGGTAAGAGAGGAGGGGTGTTGCACTATTGATTAGGGAGGACATCACAGCAGTACTTCGAGAGGAACATCCAGCGAGGCCATATGGATAGAACATAGAAATAAGAAAGGGTGATCACTTTGATGGGATTACACTATAGGCCCCCCAATAGTCAGAGGGAATTGGAGGAGCATATATGTAGGGAAATCACAGATAGGTGTAGGAATTATAGGGTTGTAATAGTAGGTGATTTTAGCTTCCCTAATATTGACTGGGACTGCCTTAGTGCTAAGGGATCAGATGGGGAAGAATTTGTTAAGTGTGTCCAAGATAGTTTTCTGAAGCAGTATGTGGATGGCCCTACTAAAGAAGGGGCTACACTCGACCTCCTCTTCGGAAATGAGGCTGGGCAGGTGGTTGATATGTCAGTGGGGGAGCACTTTGGAACCAGTGACCATAACTCTATTAGCTTCAAGATAGTGTTGGCAAAGGATAGGACTGGTCTTCAAGTTGAAGTCCTAAATTGGGGGAAGGCTAATTTCGATGGCATCAGACAGGAACTCTCAAAAGTTGATTGGGAGAGGCTGTTTGCAGGTAAAGGGACGTCTGGCAAGTGGGAGGCTTTTAAAAGTGAGATAGGAAGAGTTCAGGGTCGGCATGTTCCTGTTAGATTGAAGGGCAAGGCTGGCAAGTTTAGGGAACCTTGGTTGACGAGGGATATTGAGGGTCTGGTCAGGACAAAGAAAGAGACATATGTCGGGTAGAGGCAGCTGGGATCAAGCGAGTCCCTCGAGGAGTATAAGGGATGCAGGAGTACACTTAAGAAGGAAATTAGGAGGGCAAAAAGGGGCCATGAGATTTCCCTGGCAGATAAGATAAAGGAGAATGCTAAAAGATTCTCTAAGTATATTAAAAGTAAAAGGATTGCTCGGGAGAGAGTAGATCCCCTTAAGGATCAGTGTGGTAATCTATGTGTGGAGCTACGGGAAATGGGTGAGGTCTGAAATGAATATTTCTCGTGTGTATTTACTGTGGAGAAGGTCATGGAAACTAGTGAGTTCAAGGGAGGGAACACCGATATCCTGGAGCATATCAACATTACAAAGGAGGAGGTGTTGGAGGTTTTGAAGCTCATTAAGGTGGATAAATCCCCAGGGCCTGACCAGGTGTAGCCCAAGATGCTTTGGGAAGCAAGGGAGGAGATTGCTGGGGTCCTGGCAGAGATGTTTGTATCATCGTTAGCTACGGGTGAGGTACCGGAAGATTGGAGGATAGTTAATGTTGTGCCTTTATTTAAGAAGGGCAGCAGGGATAAGTCAGGGAACTACAGGCCAGTGAGCCTTACATCAGTGGTGGGAAAGATATTGGAAGGGATTCTGAGAGACAGGATTTATATGCATTTGGAAAGGCAAGGTCTGATTAGGGTTAGTCAGCATGGCTTTGTGCGTGGGAAATCATGTCTCACGAATTTGATTGAGTTTTTCGAGGAGGTGACCAAGAGGATTGACGAGGGCAGTGGGCATTGTCTGCATGGACTTTGGCAAGGTCCTGCATGGGAGACTGGTCTGGAAGGTTCGAACACATGGGATCCAGGGTGAGCTAGCCAACTGGATATAAAATTGGCTTGGTGATGGGAGGCAGAGGGTGGTAGTGGAGGGTTGTTTTTCAGATTGGAGGCCGGTGACCAGTGGTGTGCCGCAGGGATCGGTGCTGGGCCCTCTGTTGTGTGTCATATATATTAATGATTTGGATGTGAATGTGAGGGGCATGATTAGTAAGTTTGCAGATGACACCAAAATTGGTGGTATAGTGCACAGTGAAGAAGGTTGTCTAAGGTTACAACAGGATATAGATCAACTGGGAAAGTGGGCAAGGGATTGGCAAATGGAATTTAATGCAGAAAGTGTGAAGTGATGCGTTTTGGGAAGTTAAACCAGGGCAGGACATATACAGTGAATGGCAGGGCCCTGGGGAATGTTCTTGAGCAGAAAGACCTTGGGGTGCAAGTACATAGTTCCCTGAAAGTGGCAACACAGGTAGACAGGGTGGTGAAGAAGGCGTAAGGCATGCTTGCCTTCATCGGTCGAGGCACTGAGTACAAGAGTTGGGACGTCATGTTACAGTTGTACATAACGTTGGTTAGGCTGCACTTGGAGTACTGTGGCTATGGAATTAATGCAGTTCTGGTCGCCGCCCTACAGGAAAGATGTGATTAAGCTAGAGAGGGTGCAGAAAAGATTCACAAGGATGTTGCCTGGTTTGGAGGGCTTGAGTTATAAAGAGAGATATTGGATAGGCTGGGTCTGTTTTCCCTGGAGTTAAGGAGGCTGAGAGGGGTCATGATGGAGGTATATAAAATTACGAGAAGCATAGATAGGGTAGATAGGCAGAGTCTGTTTCCCATGGTAGGGGTGACTAAACTGGAGGGCATAGGTTTAAGGTGAGAGGGAGGAGGTTTAAAGGGGATCAAAGGGGTAAATTTTTCACACAAGAATAGTGGGTATCTGGAATGAGCTGCTTGAGGCAGGAACAGTAGCAACATTTAAGAGGCATCTGGACAGATATTTGAATGAGCAAGGCATAGAGGGATATGGAATTATTGCAGGCAGGTGGGATTAGTACAGATAGGCATTATGGTCAGCATGGATGCGGTGAGCCGAAGGGCCTGTTTCTATGCTGTACGACTCTATGACTCTATTAATCCGGGCTTCTAGATTCATAGACCAGTGACTAACCACTACAGTACTGTACACCTATCCACGTATGGAATACAATTCATAAATTCGTTTGCCAACTCAAGTTCATGGTAACATTTTTCTGTGATTTTATAATCATATTGCTTTATTTCTCTGAGAATAAACTTTTTCATTTTATCTGTAACAAGTGTCATTGCAGATCAACAATGTTCTATTGTGATATATCATGAAAACAATGTAACACTCCATTGATTAAAAATATCTCCTCTGACTCCACAACGGATGAGAGCATTATGTAACTGAGCCTGTCATGAAACTAATGTTATCCATTTGAGAACATTTATCGAAGTGGTCACCAAATAAGAGTATATATTGTTGAGGAAATAAAGATAGATTGTAGTCTTCTGAAAACAGTTATTTCTCTTCAGTTTTAATGCTTATCAAACTGGGGAATGTTAATGTTAAAAAAGAAAACATTTATATTGTGCCTTTCCTGTCCTTGGTAAATCATAAAGCACTTCACAGACAGTTAAGTACTTTTGAGATGTAGTTCCTATTGTAAAGTAGCGAAACCGAGCAGCCAACATGTTTACAGCAGGTCCCTACAAACAAAAATGATATAAATGGCCAGGTCCTTTCTTAAAATTATGTTGCTTGAGGAGTAAATGTGTACGGCTTTTTGGTAACAAGAAGAAGTAAACTGCGCTTCTTTGAATAGTGACAATTTATGTCTGCTCAGGAGGAAAAGCGAGAGCTTCAATTGAACATTTCATTTGAAAAACACCTCTGAGAGTATTGTCTCACTGCTGGACTGAAGTTTAAAACTTCGGATTAGGGCTTGAATCCATGACCGTCTGACTTAGTGATGAAACAGCTAACAGGTGAGTTAAGGCTGATACTTAAATGGGATATGAAACTCTAATCATGTTCGGGCAGATGTAGTACAGCCAGATGCAGAATAGTTCCCTCTACCCTTGCTGAACTGTAACATCAGAAGAGCACCCCATGACATAATGGGACTTTTTTTCCATTTCCTACAAAGCTATTGGAGCAAATTAATGCTGAAGATATGACCCTCCATTTCCACTCCAGTAGCCTCTATGTGCCAGATCATCATCCATAATTTCTGCTATTTACAACATGATCCCCGAGCAAATGCATCTTCCCTTCTCCCTGCTCCACCCATTGCTTTTCAAAGGAACCATTTCCTTTGTGATGATTTTGTTTACTTTTGAACCACCTGAGCTTCCAGCTGACCGTCCTCTTGTACTTTTCCCTGCAAATGCAGGGAACATAGGATCAGGAATAGGCCATTCTGTCTATCTGCCTGTTTTGCCATTTAATAAGATGACTAATCTGTACCGCAACTCATTTACACACCTTTGCACCGAGCATCCAGGCTTGTCCAAGAGAAGCAACATCTCCCCATTCATCTCCTCCCACATGTCCAGGCCGCCAAATAATCCAGCAATTGTATTCACAAAACTATGTTCACTGTTCGTAGTGCAGTCCCCTCTATGATGGAAAGACCGAACAAGTGGTTATTTTTTTTCATTCATTTCTCGAGGGATGTGGGCGTCTCTGGCTAGGCCAGAGCATTTATTGCCCATCCCTAATTGCCCTTGAACTGATTGGCTTGTTTTTCAGAGGACATTTTAAGAGTCAACCACATTGCTGTGGGTCTGGAGTCACATGCAGGCCAGACCAGGTAAGGTCAGCAGATTTCCTTCCCTAAAGGACATTAATGAAAGAGATGGGTTTTTTACAACAATTGACAATGGTTTCATGGTCATCATTAGACTAGCTTTATAATTCCAGATTTATTAATTGAATTCAAATTTCACCATCTGCCATCATGGGATTTGAACCCAAGTCCCCAGAGCATTAGCCTGGGCTCTGGATTACTATTCCACAGACATTACCTCTACCAGCACCAGCAGAATGTGTCCCATTCCAGACAGCCCCGGTGATTGGAGGTTAGAACATGTCTCTAAATATTGGGTTGATATTCAACATCCAAGTGGAGTGATCACTGGCTCAGAGGTTATATTCTGGTCTCTGAGTCAGCAGAGTTGGATCTCCAGAGAGCCCAATGAGTGGAGATTAGAGCACTGCCTCTGAATACTGGGTTCATGTCCAGTGGGGGTACTTGCATCTGATTGGTGTGACTGGTCCCCATCCTCTTAAAGGATACATAGACCTGTTTAGCCTTGATGAGAGCGATCTCGGAGAAGGCACTGCAAAGAAAAAAACACTGACAAAGTCAATGGGAACATCAACTGTTGCTTCGGAAGCAGGTCAGAAATCTCAAGTGAAAGATTTTAGTTGGGACCTACCCTCAGGTGGAATACAATAGATAGATGGACAAACTGAAGTTTGAGGACAGCCTTGTGTTTTTTTAAATTGTTCTGTATTTTAAAAATTCAAAACAGCATTCGTGCTGCCTTCTT
The DNA here is from genome assembly GCF_036365525.1 of Heterodontus francisci. Lineage (NCBI taxonomy): Eukaryota > Metazoa > Chordata > Chondrichthyes > Heterodontiformes > Heterodontidae > Heterodontus > Heterodontus francisci. The sequence goes on along the minus strand of NC_090372.1, from coordinate 178,034,830 downwards.
GTTTAATCATGTAACTGCAGGCAGTAACATTCCATTTATCGTGGCTGGGTTGGATTTGAAGTAGGATGAGAAATTTCTGCAGGAGGAGGAGAAGCAGGTGCAGGAAATACATTATCTAACTTGGGCACAACTACTTGGGTATGTTGGAAGAGACTTGTCCTTACAGCAGAGAAGGTTAACAGTTCAAAATGAAGAGTTTTGATAATGTGTATAAGGAGAATTGATTTCCACTGGCAAGAGGGTTGATAACCAGAGGGCAAAAATTTAAGATAATTGGCAAAAGAACCCTGGACGGCGGGGAGGGGGAGCGGTGAGGTGAGAGTGACTGCCCTTGACATCAAGGCAGCATTTGACTGAGTATGGCATCAAGGAGCCCCAGCAAAACTGGAGACAATGGGAATCGGGGAAAACTCTCCCCTGGTTGGAGTCATACCTAGCACAAAGGAAGATGGTTATGGTTGTTGATGGTCAATCATCTCAGTCCCAGGACTTCACTGAAGGAGTTCCTCAGGGTAGTGTCCTAGGCCCAATCATCTTCAGCTGCTTCATCAATGACCTTCCCGCAATCATAAGGTCAGAAGTGGGGATATTCACTCATGATTGCACAATATTCAGCACCATTCGTGACTCCTCAGAAGCGTCCCCTGTCCATATGCAGAAAGACCTGGACAACAGGGGCGGCGCAGTGGCTAGCACCGCAGCCTCACAGCTCCAGCGACCCGGGTTCAATTCTGGGTACTGCCTGTGTGGAGTTTGCAAGTTCTCCCTGTGTCTGCGTGGGTTTCCTCCGGGTGCTCCGGTTTCCTCCCACATGCCAAAGACTTGCAGGTTGATAGGTTAATTGGCCATTATAAATTGCCCCTAGTATAAGTAGGTGGTAGGGAAATATAGGGACAGGTGGGGATGTGGTAGGAATATGGGATTAGTGTAGGATTAGTATAAAAAGGGGTGGTTGATGGTCGGCACAGACTCGGTGGGCCGAAGGGCCTGTTTCAGTGCTGTATCTCTAAACTAAACATTCAGGCTTGGGCTGATAAATGGCAAGTAACACTCAAGTAACCATCTCAAACAAGAGAGAATCTAACATTCAATGACATTACCATCGCTGAATCCCACACTATCAACATCCTGGGGGTTACCATTGACCAGAAACTGAACTGGGCCAGCCACATCAATGCTGTGGTTATAAGAACAGGTCAGAGAGAATTCTGCCACATCCTGGATCTCCAATGCCTGTCCACCATCTACAAGGCATAAGTCAGGAGTGTGATGGAATACTCTCCACTTGCCTGGATGGGTGCAGCTCCAACAACACTCAAGAAGCTCGACACCATCGAAGGCAAAGCAACCCACTTAATTGGCACCCCATCCACCACCTTCAACTTTCACTCCTTCCACCACTGACCCACAATGGCAGCAATGTGTACCACCTGCAAGATGCAATGCAGCAACTCACCAAGACTCCTTCAACAGCACCTTCCAAACCCGCGACCTCCATGGAGGGCAGCAGATGCACGGGAACACCATCACCTGCAAGTTCCCTTCCAAGCCACACACTGTCTTGACTTGGAACTATTTTACCGTTCCTTCACCGTCACTGGGTCAAAATCCTGGAACTCCCTTCCTAACAGCGACGCAGTGGTTAGCACCGCAGCCTCACAGCTCCAGCGACCCGGGTTCAATTCTGGGTACTGCCTGTGCGGAGTTTGCAAGTTCTCCCTGTGTCTGCATGGGTTTCCTCCGGGTGCTCCAGTTTCCTCCCACATGCCAAAGACTTGCAGGTCGATTGGTTAATTGGCCATTATAAATTGCCCCTAGTATAGGTAGGTGGTAGGGAAATATAGGGACAGGTGAGTATGTGGTAGGGATATGGGATTAATGTAGGATTAGTATAAATGGGTGGTTGATGGTCGGCACAGACTCGGTGGGCCGAAGGGCCTGTTTCAGTGCTGTATCACTAAACTAAACTAAACTAAACAGCACTGTTGGTGTACCTACACCCCAAGGACAGCAGCAGTTCAAGAAGGCAACTCACCACCACCTTCTCAAGGATAATTAGGGATGGGCAATAAATACTGGCCGAGCCAAGAACACCCACATCCTACCAGCGAATTTTAAAAAAATTACAACTTTTTTTGTCCTGTGAGTTGTTATGATCTGAATGCATTGGCTAAAAGGGTGTCAAAAATTTCAAAAAAGGAATTGGATAATATGCAAAACAGTTGAACTTGCACTAAGGTACAGAGTGAACTCAGCATTATATGTGCATGCAGACAATGGGTTCCACTATCTTGTGTTTGAACTGCATTATTGATCTAACAATTTACAGCTTCAATGAAAAAGGGACAGTTACTGGATCACCAATTTGTTGCGGTCATCCAAAAGGCAGTTCTAATCAGTATGTGACACAGGAATAATGTAGAATGACAGAATTGGATGACCATTGATGGGGGCAAGGGAGGGAAACAGGACTTAAAAATGCACAGAACCCCTGATTTACTAGATCTGCCCAATAATTACTTACTATTGAACAAATAGCTCTTGGGCCAACCATCAAGAAGATCACCCCCCTCAAATCTAAATCGGGGGACATAATCACTGACCAACGCAAACAGATGGACCGCTGGGTTGAGCACTACCTAGAACTGTACTCCAGGGAGAATGCTGTCACTGAGACTGCCCTCAATGCAGCCCAGCCTCTACCAGTCATGGATGAGCTGGACATACAGCCAACCAAATCGGAACTCAGTGATGCCATTGATTCCCTTGCCAGCGGAAAAGCCCCTGGGAAGGACAGCAATACCCCTGAAATAATCAAGAGTGCCAAGCCTGCTATACTCTCAGCACTACATGAACTGCTATGCCTGTGCTGGGACGAGGGAGCAGTACCCCAGGACATGCGCGATACCAACATTATCACCCTCTATAAAAACAAAGGTGACCGCGGTGACTGCAACAACTACCGTGGAATCTCCCTGCTCAGCATAGTGGGGAAAGTCTTTGCTCGAGTCGCTCTGAACAGGCTCCAGAAGCTGGCCGAGCGCGTCTACCCTGAGGCACAGTGTGGCTTTCGTGCAGAGAGATCGACTATTGACATGCTGTTCTCCCTTCGTCAGATACAGGAGAAATGCCGTGAACAACAGATGCCCCTCTACATTGCTTTCATTGATCTCACCAAAGCCTTTGACCTCGTCAGCAGACGTGGTCTCTTCAGACTACTAGAAAAGATCGGATGTCCACCAAAGCTACTAAGTATCATCACCTCATTCCATGACAATATGAAAGGCACAATGCAACATGGTGGCTCCTCATCAGAGCCCTTTCCTATCCTGAGTGGTGTGAAACAGGGCTGTGTTCTCGCACCCACACTTTTTGGGATTTTCTTCTCCCTGCTGCTTTCACATGTGTTCAAATCCTCCGAAGAAGGAATTTTCCTCCACACAAGATCAGGGGGCAGGTTGTTCAACCTTGCCCGTCTAAGAGCGAAGTCCAAAGTACGGAAAGTCCTCATCAGAGAACTCCTCTTTGCTGACGATGCTGCTTTAACATCTCACACTGAAGAATGCCTGCAGAGTCTCATCGACAGGTTTGCGTCTGCCTGCAATGAATTTGGCCTAACCATCAGCCTCAAGAAAACGAACATCATGGGGCAGGATGTCAGAAATGCTCCATCCATCAATATTGGCGACCACGCTCTGGAAGTGGTTCAAGAGTTCACCTACCTAGGCTCAACTATCACCAGTAACCTGTCTCTAGATGCAGAAATCAACAAGCGCATGGGTAAGGCTTCCACTGCTATGTCCAGACTGGCCAAGAGAGTGTGGGAAAATGGCGCACTGACACGGAACACAAAAGTCCGAGTGTATCAGGCCTGTGTCCTCAGTACCTTGCTCTACGGCAGCGAGGCCTGGACAACGTATGCCAGCCAAGAGCGACGTCTCAATTCATTCCATCTTCGCTGCCTTCGGAGGATACTTGGCATCAGGTGGCAGGACTATATCTCCAACACAGAAGTCCTTGAAGCGGCCAACACCCCCAGCTTATACACACTACTGAGTCAGCGGCGCTTGAGATGGCTTGGCCATGTGAGCCGCATGGAAGATGGCAGGATCCCCAAAGACACATTGTACAGCGAGCTCGCCACTGGTATCAGACCCACCGGCCGTCCATGTCTCCGTTATAAAGACGTCTGCAAACGCGACATGAAATCGTGTGACATTGATCACAAGTCGTGGGAGTCAGTTGCCAGCATTCGCCAGAGCTGGCGGGCAGCCATAAAGACAGGGCTAAATTGTGGCGAGTCGAAGAGACTTAGTAGTTGGCAGGAAAAAAGACAGAGGCGAAAGGGGAGAGCCAACTGTGCAACAGCCCCAACAAACAAATTTCTCTGCAGCACCTGTGGAAGAGCCTGTCACTCCAGAATTGGCCTTTATAGCCACTCCAGGCGCTGCTTCACAAACCACTGACCACCTCCAGGCGCGTATCCATTGTCTCTCGAGATAAGGAGGCCCAAAAGATTGAACAAATATGACGTGGACAATGACAGGAACTTAGGGTGGGGTGGCGCTAAGTACTGAGGAGCAAGGGATGACTCATGGGGTGGTAACAGACTGCTGCACTACAAAAATAAGAGTGTGGTAAAAGTTGGGGATTCAATATTCAAGTCTTTTTTAGATGACCTTTTTTGCAGTTGTGGCCAGCAATCTGAAAGTCTTCTGGCACGAGTGAGGAATCTCATAGAACTTGTTCTCCCATTGAACAACTTCTTCAACTCCACTCACTTCCTCCAAAGAGAAGGTGTTGCTATGGAACTTGTATGGGCCCTATCTCTTTTTATTCAACCATTCACAAGTCTTTATCAATTGAAAGAGGTAATAGGTGTCCCCTTCTGAAAGGGATACCACGAATAAACTGTAATAAAAAGCAAAAACCTCAAAGGAAACTTATCAAATCAAATTAACTGATATTCCTGAGGAGAATGATGCACTCCAATCCCTCCAGTGCCCACTGGTTATGGAAGGCCTCAAGTGATGGGTACTAGCTGTGTCTGCTTTTTTGTTCTAGTCCTGCTCAAATCCCCTACCTCACGTTTTTTCCAATACATTGATAATTGTATCAGTGCTGTTTCCTGCTCTCGCCCTGAACTGGAAAATTTCATCAATTTTCCTTCCAATTTCCAGCCTTCCCTCACCTTCACATGGTCCATCTCTGACTCTTTCCTTCTCTTCTTCAACGTTTCTGTCTCCATTTCTTGTGATAGGCTCTCACCCGATATTCACCAAAAGCCACTGACTGCCACAACTACCTTGATTACACAGCCTCACACCCCACTACCTGTAATTCCTCTCCTAGTTTTCTTTCTCCATTGCAGCTGTTCTGATAATACAACCTTCCATTCCAGCACTTGGGATATGTCTTCCTTTTTCCTTAACCGAGGATCCCCCCTCCACTGTGGTTGACAGGGCCCTCAAACGTGTCCGTTCCATTTCCCGCATTCTCACACTTCCCACCCTCCAAGGATCACAATAGGGGTCTCCTTGTACATCTTCCACCAACCAGCCTCTGCATTCAACGGATCATCTTCTGCCATTTCCACTGCCTCCAGTATGATGTCACCACCTTCCTCTTTCCCTTTCAGAAGGGACTGTTCCCTCCTCGGCATCCTGATCCACTCCCCAATCAATCCCAACACCCCCTCCCCTTCCCACAGCACCTTTCCATTCAAGTGCAGGATATGCAACATCTGCCTTTTTACCTCGTCCCTTTCCATGATCCAGGGCCCCAAACACTCCTTCCAGGTGAAACGGCGATTCACTTGTACTTCTTTGAATTTAATACTTTTTTTATTCATTCATGGAATGTGAGCACTGATGGCAAGGTCAGCACTTGTTGCCCATCCCTAATTGCCCTGAAGAAGGTGGTGGTGAGCTGCCTTCTTGAACTGTTGCAGTCCTTGGGGTGTAAGTGCACCCACAGTGCTGTTAGGAAGGGAGTTCCAGGATTTTGACCGAGCGACAGTGAAGGAACAGCAAGATAGTTCCAACTCGGGATGGTGTGTGACTTGGAGGGGAGCTTGTAGGTGGGGGTGTTCCCATGCGTCTGCTGCCCTCGTCCTTCTAGGTCACGGATTTGAAAGGTGCCATCGACGAAGCCTTGCTGAGTTGCTGCAGTACATCTTGTCGATGATACAACTGTTGCCACTGCGTCGGTGTTGGAAGGATTGAATGTTTAAGGTTGTGGATGGGGTGCCAATCAAGTGGGCTGCTTTGTCTCTAATATAAAAGCAGGAAATGCTGCAAATACTTAACAGGTCTGGCAGCATCTGTGGAGAGAGAAACAGAATTAACTTTTCAGGTCAATGACCCTTTGTCAGAATTGGAAGTGCTTCAAGATCTAACAGTTTTTCAGCAAAGCAGTGGAAGTGGAGGAGGGGAGAAAGAACCAGAGTGAATGTCTGTGACAGGATAGAAGACAGGAGAGATTAAATGACAATAGGGATGATGGTGCTAGACAAAAGCAGCAGTGTGTACCATATACAAGATGCACCACAGCAACTCACCATGTCTCCTTCAACAGCACCTTCCAAACACACAACCTCTTCCATCTAAAAGGACGAGGGCAGCAGGTTCATGGGAATACCACCACCTGCAAGTTCCCCTCCAAGCCACACACCATCCTGTCGCTGGATCAAAATCCTGGAACTCCCTCCAGGACTGCAGCGGTTCAAGAAAGTAGCTCACAACCATCTTCTCAAGGGCAATTATGAATGGGCAACAAATGCTGGCCTTGCCAGCAATGCCCACATCCCATAAAAACAAATTTTTAAAAAATTCAGTTTTTTTAAAAAAAGGAAATAAAAAGTTGTTATAATTAAAAGAGAAGTGGTCTAATTGTTGTAAAGACCTGACTAATTCACTAATGTTCTTTACTGAGTCATAGAGTCATTTCTGGCATAGAAGGAGGCCATTCGGCCTATTGCTTCCAAGCTGGCTCACCACAGAGCAATTCAATCAGTCCCAGTCCCCTGCTCAATCCCCGTGGCCCGACACATTTATTTCCTTCAAGTGCCCATCTAACTTCTTTTTGAAATAATTGATTGTCTCCATTTCCACCACCCTTGAGCTCAGTGATTTCCTGGTCATTACCACTCACTGCGTAAAAAGTTCTTCCTCACATTTCCCCTGTATCTCTTGCCCAAAACCTTCATCTGTGTCCTCCAGTCCTTGTTTCATCAATTAATGGGAACAGTTTTTCCTTGTCTAACTTATCTAAGCCTGTCATAATCTTGTACACCTCTATTAAATCTCCCCTCAATTTTCTTTGTTCCAGGGAGAACAACCCCAGCTTTTCCAACCTGACCTTGTAACTAAAATCCCCCATCCATGGAACCATTCTGGTAAATCTCCTCTGCACCCTCTCAAGGACCCTCACATCCGTCCTAAAGTGTGGTGACCGGAACTGAATGTAATACTCCAGTTGGGGCCTAACCAGAGCTTTATAAAGGTTCAGCAAAACTTCCCTTATTTTGTAATCAATGCCTCTATTTATGAAGCCCAAGATCCCATATGCTTTGCTAACCACTTTCTTAATATTTCTTGCTACCTTCACAGATCAGTGCTCATGCACTCCCAGGTCCCTCTGTTCTTGCACACTTTCTAGAAGTGTGCCATTAAGTTTATATTTCCTCACTCTGTCCCTTCTGCCAAACCTCACACTTCTCAGTATTAAAGTTTGTCTGCCCTTTCCGCTCGCCTATCCATGTCCTTTTGCAGGCAGTTCATATCATCCTCATTGTGTGCCACTCCGCCAAGTTTGGTATCATCGGCAAATTTTGAAATTCTATTCTGTATTCTAAGATCCAAGTCATTTATAAATAGCAAAAAAAAGCAGTGGTCCCAGCACTGACCCTTGGGGAACACTAGTGTCTACCATCTTCCAGTCTGAAAAACAACCATTTATCACGACTCACTGTTTTCTGTCCTTAAGCCAATTTTTTATCCAATTGGACACTGACCTTCCTATTCCATGAGCCTCAATTTTGAGAACTGGCCTTTTCCATGGTACCTTATCAAACACTTTCTTAAATAGATAACATCCACTGCATTCCTTTCAACAACCTCCTCTGTTACTTGATCAAAAAATTCAATTAGATTAGTCAAGCATGATCTGCCTTTTACAAATCCATGCTGGCTATGCTTAATTAACTCAAACTTCTCTAAGTGCCTGTTGTTTCTTTTGCCCTGATTATTGTTTCTAAAACCTTACCCACCACTGATGTTAACTGACTGGCCTGTAGTTGCTAGGACTGAACTTCTACCCTTTCTTGAATAACTGTGTCATATTTGCAACTCTCCAATCCTCTGGCACCTCCCCCATATCTAGAGAAGATTGGAAGATTATGGCAAGCCCTTCTGCTATCTCCACCCCCACTTCCTTTTGCAACCTGGGATGCAAGCCATTCGAACCAGGTGACCTATCTACCCTAAGCATAGCCAGCCTTTCCAGTACCTCCTTATTCTCAGTTTTTATACAATCCATTGCCTCTACTTGCTCCACTTCTACCAATATTTTGTCAGATTCCTGTTCCTCAGTAAACACTAATACAAAGTAATCATTGGGGAAGGAAACCTGCCTTCCTACCTGGTCTGACAGAGTGTGATTCCACTTCCACACCAATGTGGTTAACTCTTAGCTGAAGTAGTCTAGCAAGATATTTAGTTGTACCAAACTGTTACCCATAGCAGTTCAAGAAGAAGGCTCACCAGCACCTTCTCAATCTAAACTAAGGGATGGACAATAAATTCTGATCTTGCCAGTGTCACCCATATGCCAAAAATTAATTAAAACATGCAGAAAAACTAATGGAAAGAGAGGGTGAGCAAGAAGTCATGGTCCATATGAGAATCAATGCTTCTGTATCACAGACTAACATCAGTATTCTGTCAACAGGGGCAGGGCAATGAGACAAGTCCCCAATTCTACCTCAGCCAGAACAGAAATTGAACCCACGCTGTTCGCGTTATTTTGAACCACACATCAGCCATCTAGCCAAGTGAACTAACCAGCCCCAGTGATGCAGATATACGTATATTTGAGAGCTTGCAGAAGGAGTTTAAAGAGTCAGGCACTCGATTGAAAAATAGGACCTCAACGATTGCTTCCTGTGCCACATGGCAGACAGATTAAGGAAACTAAGACTAGAAAGGCCAATGTTTGGCTGCAGGGCTGTTGGAGAATAGAATGGTCCATTATCTTGGAGCATTGGAGTGATTTCTGAAACAAGGTAAGACAATACCAAAGGAAATGGCTCTCTGAACTGGAACAGCACCAGTGTTCTTGAGGAGCAGTAGGGGAGGAGTTAAATGAGAGGGCAGGGGTTGAGATTCGACAAGGAAAGCAAGATTGATAAAACTATTGAAATCGAAACTGAAGCCTTCACTGAAATAATTAGTGAGAAAATAAGTTCAGAGGAGAAAAGGAAAGAACCAGGCTGTGAGGTAGTAATAAATACAAACACTAATACAAAAGACAAGGAATATCAAAACATAAAATGAGAAAACTAGGAAAAGGAATAAGACTCCTTGTTCCAAAAAATTAGAGCCAAGAATGGGTGGTCTATATGTGACTACACAAAATATTCAAAATAAAATTGGAAAGTTATAAGCACGAATAACAATGGAGGATCATGATACAGTAGATGCAATGGAGACATGCTGAAGTTTGGATAGGATTGTAAACATAATATTCCTGGTTATAACATTTTCAGGAGAGACATGGAGAAGGAAAAAGGAGTCATGGGGTGGCAGTGTTATGAAGGATTCTATCCCATCACGAGACTCAGAATGGTTACAGCACAGAAGCAGCCCTTTTGATGCGTTTGTCTGTGCCAGCTCTTTCCAAGAGCAACTCAGTTAGTCCAGGCTAATGCTCTGGGGACATGGGTTCAAATCCCACCATGGCAGATGGTGAAAGCTGAATTCAATTAATAAATCTGAAATTAAAAGCTAGTCTAAGGGTGACCATGCAACCATTGTCGATTGTTGTAAAAACCCACCTGGTTCACTAATGTCTTTTAAGGAAGGAAATCTGTTATCCTTACCTGGTCTGGCCTGCATATGACTCCAGACCCACAGCAATGTGGTTGATTCTTAAAATGTTCTCTGAAATGGCCTAGCAAGCCACTCAGTTCAAGGGATGGGCAATAAATGCTGGCTGAACCAGCGACGCCCACATCCCGGAAATGAATTTTTAAAAAGTTGCACACCCCTGCTTTTTCCTAGTAGCCCTGCAAATCTTTTTTCTTCAGATAATTATCCAATTCCCTTTTGAAAGCCAAGATTGAATCTGCCTCCAAGACACTTTCAGGCAGTACATTCGGGATCCTAACGACTCACTGCATAAAAAAAAAAGATTTTGCTTGTATCGCCTTTGGTACTTTTGCCATTTACCTTAAATCAATATCCTCTGGTTCTTGACATTTCTGCCAATGGGAACAGTTTCTCCCTACCTACTCTGTCCAGACCTCTAATTATTTTGAAAACCTCCATCAAATCTCCTCTCAACCTTCTCTTCAGGAGAACAGTTCCAGCTTCTCCAATCTATCAACATAACTGAAGTCCCTCATCCTGGAACCATTTTTGTAAATCTTTTCTGCACTGTCTCTAATACCTTCACGTCCTTCCTGAAGTGTGGTGCCCAGAATTGGACAAATACTGCAGTTGAGGCTGACCCAGTGTTTTGTAAAAGCTCACCATAATTCCATGCTTTTGTACTCTATACTCCTACTTATAAAGCCCAGGATACCATATGCCTTATTAACTGCTCCTGAAAGAAACCCAGTGATCCGTCTCCATATACCTGGATGCCAGACCAAAAAAAGGGAAAACTGACTTCCTTCCATATCTTCTTTAATTTTTCATCAAGAATTAGCAAATATTTGGCCAAAGTAGCTTTTTGTCTTTTTTTTTGTAACAGACCTCTGCAGAGTGAATTTATGTATTTTTTCCAGTGTGTGTGTGAATGTAATTGGGGAAGTTTTAAAAAAGGGAACTTAAATATTTTAATCGGTGTGTTAATGCTTTGCTTCATTACTGGTTAAGTCTTGTTTCATAATAAACTGATAATTTTGTTGTTTATTTAAGGAACCTGGTTGGTATATTTTATTCTGGGATTTAAAAAAAAGAGTATATGATTGGCTGTCTTGGTAACTGGGTAATCATTTAAATATATGTTGTGACCTGTGCAGAAGTGGAACTAGAAAAGACAGTGCACTCCTCCCACCTCGGTCATAACACAGTTCAGAGACGGTCGGTAATAATATAAAAGCAAAGTACTGCTGATGCTGGAAATCTGAAATAAAAACAGAAAGTGCTGGAAATACACAGGAGGTCTGGCAGCATCTGTGGAAAGAGCAACAGAGTTAATGCTTCAGGTCTGTGACCTTTCATCAGAACAATGGTAATAATATTGGGTGATATTCATCCAATCCCAAGGGAGTCTGGAATAAAGGATGTGCATGTTTCAAAGTGGGTAATCCTTTTTGGATTTTAGATCAGCGTGTTTCTTGTCCAACAAAGAAAAATGCATTGTTTCATTTGGAGAAAATAATCAAGTGAAAAAAGGAGAACATTTGATAAGGAGTGACCACAACACAGATAAAAAACAAATGCTGGAAACGTTCAGTAGGTCAGATAGCATCAGTGAAGAGAGACAAAGAGATAATTTCAGTAATATTTAATCAAAACTGGAAGATGAACAGTTTTTAAGTTAGTGTGGAGCCATTTAGAACAGACAATCTGTGATGCACACATGAAACAAGCAACTGGGCGGCACAGTGGCGCAGTAGTTAGCACCGCAGCCTCACAGGTCCAGGGACCCGGGTTCAATTCTGGGTGCTGCCTGTGCGGAGTTTGCAAGTTCTCCCTGTGACCGCGTGGGTTTTCGCAGGGTGCTCCGGTTTCCTCCCACAGCCAAAGACTTGCAGGTGATAAGTAAATTGGCCATTGTAAATTGCCCCTAGTGTAGGTAGGTGGTAGGGAATATGGCATTACTGTAGGGTTAGTATAAATGGGTGGTTCTTGGTCAGCACAGACTCGGTGGCCCAAAGGGCCTGTTTCAGTGCTGTATCAATAAATAAATAAACATTGTGCTTTCAATGTCAGTAACATCCTTCCTGTGAAAAGGAGCTGGATAGGGAGCACAACTTTCACTGAGTGGCAGGGTTACCTCAATTACCACATGTCACAGATAATACCCATGTAAGCATTAAGTTCTTCATCAATCCTATGGTCTTCACGAACGGAAAGAGTTTGCATTTAATTACCGTTCAGATGGCATTAGAAAGAAACAACTTAGATTTCTAAAGCATCTTTCACAAACTCAGGATGCCCCTGCCAATTAAATACTTTTGAAGGATAGTTCACTGTTGTAATGTAGCAAAATACAGCAGCCAATTTGCACACAGAAGGTCCCAATAATAGCAATGAGATAATGACTTGATAATTTTTTTTAATGAATTTGCTTGAAGGCAACACCGAGGACACCCCTGCTTATTCTCAAATAGTGCTAAGGGGTCTTTTACATCTACTTGAAAGGGCAGATGGGTCTTGGTTAAATGCCTCATCCAAAAAAGAACAGCACCTCCCACAGTGTTGCATGCCCTGAATACCACTGAAATTTCAGCAAAGATTTTGTGCTCAAAGGTCTCCGAAGTGACCTTCTGGTTCAATGGTAAATGTGTTACCACTGAACCAAGGCTGACACCTTCATAGAAACATAATCATGCAAGACTGTGTAAGATTATTAGATTACTAAAAGTTATTAACCAGAGTAATAATTGTTAAAATTCAGTTATTCTAAACTAACAACTATTATCATAAACTAACATTTAGCTTTATTAGACCCTTCTTTATAGTTTGGTAAAATGCAAAAATGTAGGAAATAAGGCACAGTATGGACAAGATGTCAAGGCAGAGGGATTCTGGGAAATTATGTCAAGTTTTGAAATGCTAACTGCAGCAAAAGGGTGAGACCTTGAGAGCAGTCAGTGAAAACAGCTTCTGCGTAGATTTGCCTTGAAATGAGATAAGGAACCTTGAAATGTAAAAGCATTGAGATAGTCAACACAAAGGGGTACTACTTGTGCAAATCCGAAAGGTTGGCAACCATCACGAAACGATCCTTGGTTGGTTAAGAAAGGCATCCTTTAATACAAGACTAATCACTGATTGCAGAGGTTATGATAGGTACACAACTCAAGCAGTCTCTGTCCATTCTCATTCATCCTTCCAATGCCATAGCGCCCAAGGCAGGAGGGCCATGAGTCATGGTCGGCCCCAACCCTGACGTTAAAGTCTCCCAGGAGGAACAAATGTTCGGTATTGGGGATGCTACTAATGATATTATGGAGTTCCTCGTAGAACTGGTCTTTAGCTTCAGGTGGGGAGCAGAGTGTTGGAGCATAGATGCTGAGTAGGTGTACTGGACCAGAGGCAGTGAGCAGTTAGATGGGCAGTATGCGTTCCGAGCCATTTGAGGGTGGCTCTATCATGCTGAGCATAGAGTTTCTGATGGCGAAGACCACTCCATGCTGTCTTGGTTCTTCAGGATCCCAACCCTACCAGAAGAAGGTGTAGTCTTGCTCTCTTAGAGATCTGCTTGCAGGGAGGCATGTCTCCAGAAGTGCTGCAATGTCCACATTGAGTCTACTGAGCTCGTTGTTAATGATGGTGGTCTTCCGAGAATCGTTGATTTGTGTAAGGTCATCCGACAGGCCAGAACACATAGTTCTGACGTTCCAGCTTGCAAAACGAAGGGCTGGTACCTTTCCTTTTTTTGGTGTGGTGTTACAGTCCACTTTTCAGGAAATGACCCTGAGCTCCAAGCATCATTGAAGCAGGTGGACTGTGGTGGGACAGAACCTTACTGACTGGGGGCTGCCCGGTTTAAGGCGGGCGGTAGCTGTCCAGTGAGATGCGATGACCTCTCCCAACGACAAAGGCAACCCGTGGCGCCCAATCTCTACTCCAATTAAGCTGGACTTATAACCCGTAACTGCTACCTTCCGTGTTGTTTTAGTCGCTGTGAGGCGACTATGAAGTGACCTCTCCATGGCGCATGCCTGGGCGGATGTATGGAGGTTGTGAGTTGCCCAAGCATCAAAACCCCCCTCTCGGCCTTCCTGGTGGGGTCCAAAGGAGTGCAGAGCACGACGTTTGGCACCGGTATGGCTGCAGGAACTGCCGGAAACATGCCAAAGGTGACACATGCCTTTGGGGTTCCGCTCCGGATTTTCTCCCTTTACTCCCTTAGCCTTGGTCTCTCCTGAGACGCCCACAAGGCAGTGGGGTTGTTAGGGCCCCTGCTCAGGGATAGATGGATGCCAGTGGGAGGAGGTGGGGGAAAGGGGGTGCAAAGGGGAGCTGGGAAGGGGGCTGCAGGGTGTAGGGGAGGGGGTGCAGGGGAAGGGGGAGCGAGGGGGGTGAGCTGGGAGGGGGGAGGCTGTGGAGGAAGGGGGTGCAGGTAAGAAAACATTTCATCAGTTCCCACCATTGTCCTCTAGTGATCTGAATGCTGGTGGGGTACCTTCATTAATTGGTTAGTAGTAATGCACTTTAGAAAGGACCTCATCAGGTAAATCGGGCTCTTGGTGAACCTGTTCGCTTCCATCTGCATCGTCTTCGTCAACAAGTGGATCGCCTGGTGAGCAGGTCAGCCCACAGCCTGCATGGCCTTGATATCAGCGTCCCCCAGTGTACAGCATGGAAGGAGACCTTGTCTTTGTTGTATCTAACTTCGTTCAATGTCGGCGAATTCCTGCTGGTACTGGCGCTCGAAGCTGTCGCCCACCTTCCAGAGGACGCGGTGAGCTTTCTCGGCGGCGGCGGAGGCTCTTTCACTGAAAATACTCCCGTCTCAGCATTGATACCAGATTCCACTGAATGCACACACCTCCACTAGTACACCTGTTTCCATCCAGCCTTTAGCCCCAGACCACTGACCACCTCCAGGCACTTACCCATTGTCTCTCGAGACTGGGAGGCCAAAGAAGAAGAAGAATCACTGTTTGGGATCTTCTCCCTGCTGTTCTCACATGCGTTCAAGTCTTCAGAAGAAGGAACTTTCCTCCACACACGATCAGATGGCAAGTTGTTCAACCTTGCCCATCTAAGAGCGAAGACCAAAGTACGGAAGGTCCTCATCAGGGAACTCCTCTTTGCTGATGGTGCTGCATTAACATCTCACACTGAAGAGTGTCTGCAGAGACTCATTGACAGGATTGCGGCTGCCTGCAACGAATTTGGTCTAACCATCAGCCTCAAGAAAACGAACATCATTGGACAGGATGTCAGAAATGCTCCATCCATCAATATCGACGAACACGCTCTGGAAGTGGTTCAAGAGTTCACCTACCTAGGCTCAACTATCACCAGTAACCTGTCTCTCGATGCAGAAATCAACAAGCGCATGGGAAAGGCTTCCACTGCTATGTCCAGACTGGCCAAGAGAGTGTGGGAAAATGGCGCACTGACACGGAACACAAAAGTCCGAGTGTATCAAGCCTGTGACCTCAGTACCTTGCTCTATGGCAGCGAGGCCTGGACAATGTATGTCAGCCAAGAGCGACGTCTCAATACATTCCATCTTTGCTGCCTCCGGAGAATCCTTGGCATCAGGTGGCAGGACCGTATCTCCAACACAGTAGTCCTCGAGGCGGCCAACATCCCCAGCATATACACCCTACTGAGCCAGCGGCGCTTGAGATGGTTTGGCCATGTGAGCCGCATGGAAGATGGCAGGATGCTCAAGGACACACTGTACAGCGAGCTCGTCACTGGTATCAGACCCACCGGCCATCCATGTCTCCGCTTTAAAGATGTCTGCAAACGCGACATGAAGTCCTGTGACATTGATCACAAGTCAGTTGCCAGTGGTCGCCAGAGCTGGTGGGCAGCCATAAAGGCGGGACTAAAGTGTGGCGAGTCCAAGAGACTTAGCAGTTGGCAGGAAAAAAGACAGAAGCACAAGGGGAGAGACAACTGTGTAACAGCCCCGACAACCAATTTTATCTGCAGCACCTGTGGAAGAGTCTGTCACTGTAGAATTGGCCTTTATAGCCACTCCAGGCGCTGCTTCACAAACCACTGACCACCTCCAGGCACTTACCCATTGTCTCTCGAGACAGGGAGGCCAAAGAAGAAGAAGAAGAAGAATCACTGATTGGGAGAGGGGAGGGTTAACTGGTAAGCTGCCAGGGTAAAAGGAGTCTTGTGTTATGACCAGGTGAGAAAGGTGTCTAGGGGTCCCTTTTAGCCTTCACCTGGTCTTATTGTAACAGGGTTTTGTTTTTAACAAAACTGGTGTTATGAGTTCCCCCTTGGTGAATCCTTGTTCACTGCTTTCCAATCATAAGGCAAAGAAATGAGCACAAACAGGCTTTTTTAGTTTGAAGAAGAAAAGTGAAATTTATTAAAACTTAAAGTTAATTTCTAATTTGGTTAACGCTTACGGATACAAGCCGTGCCCCACACTAGCATGCATATGCAATACACACATGCAAATAGAGACAGAAAAGAGCAGAAGGAAAATAAGGTAGAGAGGTTTGAGGCAATCTCTGAAGAGGGGTTTTTGTCACTGTGCTTCGAGTTCGCAGTAGTCCATGCTTGTAGGTAGATCTTGCTTTTCGTTAGGGCCCAGTATTCTTCTTAAACCTTGTTCACTGCAGGAGACTTTTCTCTCTTGGGGTTCATATGTCTTCAATGGTTTCCAAAGCAGGTGAGAGCGAGATGAGAGCAGACAGGAGAGAGGTCTTTTCAGTCCAGGAGCAAATAGCTTTCTGAGTTTTAAAACTCTGTGGCAAATTCAAATTCAAAAAACTCCAACAGCCAGTTAGTTATGTGACTAAACTGGTCTGACCATGCCTGTTTGTATATTTGGCCATCTTACCAGTTAACCTGGAATGCTAGCTTCTCCACCTTCAACGTCTGGTGATCAAAAGTCCATTTTGGATTAAATTGGAGCTGCGAGTGGCCCCTTTGTCCTTTCCAATTACTGTCTATTACCAGGCAAATGTCTTTCCAGTCAAGGGTCTGATTTTTTTTTTTTAATGGGTTCTTTCTTTACTCCAGTAACAGTTTAAAAATCAATGTTCATGTGGCAAAATTAATGTGCCTCATTCTTGGCAGGTGGGGGCCTGCATGACACTTGCCTCTGACACTGTACGGCAGAGAATTTTGAACAACAAGTGACAAGAAAGAGAGAGACTGAAAACTTGAAGATCAAAAGCTGCAAGAGAAAGAGTCGTGCGCTCTGCCGTCCAATCTCTAATACGGGTAGTATCTGTGTTAGCCTGTTAATTACTGCCTGAGTTTGTGACTGTGGCTTATCTGAAAACTTAACAAACTTGTCCTTACCTTTATCTCAATAAAGTCAATTCACAACAAGCTGTTGTGCTGCCAAGTCTGTTCCTACCTGAGAAGGGGGTATAAAACACCCCTATTTTATCAAACCTTACAACTGTTATCCAGAAAACAATGATGATGCATTCATTTTGAGGCATTACATGGTGTTCAAATTACCTGATGGAAAGGAACACTAAGTGATGGCTCTTAGGAGAACATGTCCACCATGTATCCATGGTTGCTGACCCCACTGAGAAACACCGAACAACAGAGGAAACATTTTGGCCTGATCATCGCAGCAAATGTTTGTTAATCCCTGGTTGCCACCATCAAGCCATGTGTGCCATGCTATTTAGGCACAATGAGTGTACAAATGATTGTGCTTCAAATGGTATCTCCCAGAGGATGCAGCAAATCCCGACTTGGGTTCAATTTATCATTTATAGGTTTCAAAAGAAATGTGTGCAAAAGTGAACACCACACTCACTTTCACCTTGCTGTTGACACCAACTCCAGCAAACAGGTACAAGGGACCTGGTGACTCTATTGACTGTCAGAAACATTGTCTGAGGTTGCTTACAGCTGGATTTTTATCAGACCATGGCATTCAGTCCTCGACAGTTGTTTTCCTTAAAGCAGAGAAGGTTAGGAGGAGGTTTATTGAAACATATAAGACTCTGAGGGGGCTTAACAGGGTAGATGTTGAGAATATGTTTCCACTGGTCGGGGCATCTTGAACTAGGGCACATAGTTACAGAATAAAGGGTCACACATTTAAATCTGAGATGCGAAGGAATTTCTTCTCTCAGAGGGTGGTGAATCTCTGGAATTCTCTGCCTCAGAGAGTTGTGGAGGCTAGGTCACTCAATGTATTTAAGGAGGAGGTAGATAGATTTTTGAAATCTCGGACAGTCGAGGGTTATGCGGAGCAGGCCTGAAAGAGGAGTTGAGGCCTGGGACAGATCAGCCATGATCTTATTGAATGGCGGGGCAGACTTGAGGGGCCGAATGACCTACTGCTGCTCCTATTTCTTGTGTTCTTATGTTTAATTGAGGTGTTCAAAATCATGAACTGCTTTGTTAGTGTAAGTAGGAGAAACCGTTTCCAGTGGCAGAAGGGTCAGTAACTCGAAGACACAGATTTAAGGTAATTGGCAAAAGAACCAGAGGGAAGATGAGAAGACACTGTTTTATGCAGTGAGTTGTTACAATCTGGAATGTTGGATGCAGATTCAATATTAACATCAAAAAGGGAATTAATACATACTTGAAGGGGGAAAAAAATTGCATGGCTATAGGGAAGGGGCAGGGGAGCGGGACTAATTGGATAGCTCTTTCAAAGAGCCGGCATAAGTATGATGAGCCGAACAGTCTGCTCCTGTGATTCTATGAAATAGGGCTATCATTCTTGGGGGCACTTCCTAGTGTAAGATTGACTTTACAGAATCAAAAGGTCTCTGCTGTCACATTGAACAGTTATCCCACTTTACCACCACCATCACACCTCCCATTTTACATCAAGCTGCAACCCTTTAAGAGCTTTGTGGCCCATCATGTGTGCAGTCATCTAAGGAAGGGATAAATGAACTCTTTGAGGCAGAAGGCTCCCAGAAGATGGTGGTATAGGGGAAGCAAATCCATTGATGGAGATGTAACTAACACTAACAGTTCATCAAAGAACACAAGAATGCCTGCAACAAAATCAGATTTTTCAATTCAAGGAAAATGTAGGAGTGAAGACTTAGCCAATGACAGAAATTAAAGCCAAATGGACTTGGGATCCCACGACTGCTTTTGGCTCCCAGAAACTTGGGGTTGCCACAAACCCTTCAGTTACTCACCTTAAACCAACACCAGCACACCTTAGCAATGAAAAAAAAATACAGGGAAATGCTCAGAAATGAGGAAACAAGAGTTAGTGAGAAACCTTGCCAAATAGATTCCGTAAACTTGAGGAAGGGTCTTAGACATGAACTGCTGTTTGTCTACAGATTGTGCCTGACTGACTGAGTATTTCCAATAGTTCACAGTTTTCGTTTTCAGATTTCCAGCATCTGTAATTGTGTTTTTACTTTCGGTTCAAATAGATGGCGAAGTTGTCTTCTCCCCAAAAACAACAACAACAACTTATATTTCTATAATGCCTTTATGTAATAAACATTCTAAGGTACTTCACAGAAGCATTATTAAACAAATTATCACACCGAACCACATAAGGAAATGTTAGGTCAGAGGACCAAAAGCTTGGTGCAACAGGTGGGTTTTGAGGAGAGTCTGAAAGGAGGAAAGCAAGGGAGAGAGGCAGAGAGGTTTAGGGAGTGAATTCCAGACCTTAGGGCATAGGCAACTCAAGGTGCAGCCACCACTGGTGGAATGATTAAAATCAGGGATGCTTAACCTGCCTGAGTTAGAGGAGCACAGATATCACAGACGGTTGTGGGGCTGGAGGAGATTACCGAGGTAGGGAGGGACAAGGTCATGGAAGGATTTCAAAACAAGGATGAGAATACAAGAACACAAGAAATAGGAGCAGGAGTAGACCATATTGCCCATGGAGCCTCTCTGCCATTCAAAACAATCATGGCTGATCTTAGAATTCAACTCCACTTCCCCACCCGCTCGCCATATCCTTTGGTTCACTGAGAGACCAAAAATCTGTCAATCCCAGCCTTAAATGTATTCAATGATGGAGCATCCACAACCCTCTGGGGTAGAGAATTCCAAAGATTCACAACCCTTTGAGTAAAGTAATTTCTCCTCATCTCAGTCCGAAATGATTGGCCCCTTATCCTGAGACTGTGCCGCCGTGTTTTAAACAATTTGTCAGTGTCTACGCTATCTAGCCCCTTTGGAATCTTATATGTTTCAATGAGATCACCTCTCATTCTTCTGACCTCCAGAGAATACAGGCCCAATTTACGCAGCCTCTCATCATAGGATAAACCCCTCATCCCAGGGACCAATTTAGTGAGCCTTCGCTGCACTGCCTCCAATACAAGTATATCCTTTCTTAAATGTGGAGACCAAAACTGCACACAGTACTCCAGATGTGGGGGGTCTCACCAAAACCCTGTGCAATTGAAGCAATATTTCCTTATTCCTGTACTCCAATCCACTTGCAATGGAGGCCAACATGCCATTTGCCTTCAAATTTTTTGCTGTACCTGTATGTTAACTTTCTGCATTCCTTGCACAAGCACACCCAAGTTTCTTTGAACGTCAACACTTACAAGTTGCACATCTTTTAAAAAATATTCTGCTTTTCTATTCTTATGACCAAAGTGCATAACTTCACACTTCCCAATATTGTACTTCATCTGCTATCTTGTTGCCCACTCACTTAACCTGTCTTCGTTGCTTGACCGGGAGCCAATGTAGGTCAGCGAGCACAGGGCTGATAGGTGAATGGGATTTGGTGCAAGTTAGGACGTGGGCAGCAGAGTTTGGATGATCTCAAGTTTATGAGGCACAGAATGTAGGAGACCAGCCAGAAGTGGAATAGCCACGTCCAGAGATAAGAAAGGCATGAATGTGGGTTTGAACTGCAGATGAGCTGAGACAGAGTCATAGGCAGGGATTTTATGAGTGCTGCATCGTTCCGACAGTGGGACCGGAAGTTAACACAACTTCCGCTTCTGCTATATTTCCCATTTCACACACGATTTTATATATAAATGAACCATGCGGCTTTGAGCAAGGACAACACGTGAGATCTTGCAGTGGAGGCAGCCTTTCATTGGCCACCATCACAGGCCCAAGCACCATGATCGCCATAGATATCAAACATCAGCAGCCTTCCTTTCATGTAAGTATCTTCAGAATAACCTAAATTGAAGCTTTCAGTTATTCCAAAATGCATTTGCTCCCCTTATTTTGTGAAAGTCACCACCAACTTCATATCATTTATTTTCCCAGCAGTAAAAGTGAGTCAGATACCAGCCCCACGGTTCAGTGATGCCTCCCTGCAGGTTCTCCTCCAGGCCATCAGGGAAAGGCGGGAGATCCTCTTCCCTGCAAATGGAATACGAAGATCGTCCTGCCTGACCAAGGCAGCCTGGATGGTGGTAGCAGCGGAGGTCTCCAACCACGGGGTGACACGTAGAACCTGGGCTCAGTGTCACAAACGCAGCAATGACTTTACAGATCAGCAAGGGTAAATGGTTCTGGTGAAGCTGCTCATTATTTTCCTCCTTAGCTCCATGTCTTTAAGGCAGAGAGTACACAATGAGCAGTGGAATGTGTGAGCAGCCTTGATGCCATTCATTAAATGATTGTACGTGAAGACGGGAATTGTTAATGAGCTTGGATGTGTCATGTGAAAGCCACTGCACAATGAGTGATGTTGATGCATGTATGCAATGGTTAGAGTCATAGAGAGATACAGCGCTGAAACAGGCCCTTCAGCCCACCAAGTTTAAACTAGTTTGGCAGGGGGATGGGAACCGGAGCCACGGATCAGTGGATGGGGTAGCTATTGAACAGGCAGATACCGAGTGCAGAGAGTCTGTGAGGAAGGTTAGACAGTTGACAGGGCAAAGTTGCAGCCAGTATGATGGGTTAATGTGTGTCTATTTTAACGCAAGAAGTGTCAGGAATAAGGGTGATGAACTTAGAGCATGGATCAGTACTTGGAGCTACGATGTTGTGGCCATTACGGAGACGTGGATATCACAGGGGCAGGAATGGATGTTGGATGTTCCGGGGTTTAGATGTTTCAAAAGGAATAGGGAGGGAGGTAAAAGAGGTGGGGGAGTGGCATTGTTAATCAGGGATAGTATCACAGCTGCAGAAAGGGAGGTCGTCGAGGAGGGTTTGTCTACTGAGTCATTATGGGTGGAAGTCAGAAACAGGAAAGGAGCAGTCACTTTGTTGGGAGTTTTCTATAGACCCCCCAATAGCAACAGAGACATGGAGGAACAGATTGGGAGGCAGATTTTGGAAAGGTGCAGAAGTAACAGGGTTGTTGTCATGGATGACTTCAACTTCCCTAATATTGATTGGAACCTCCTTAGTGCAGATAGTTTGGATGGAGCAGTTTTTGTCAGGTGTGTCCAGGAAGGTTTCCTGACTCAATATGTAGATAGGCCGACTAGAGGGGAGACTATGTTGGACTTGGTGCTTGGCAACGAACCAGGCCAGGTGGCAGATCTCTCGGTGGGAGAGCATTTCGGTGATAGTGATCACAACTCCCTGACCTTTACTATAGTCATGGAGAGGGACAGGAGCAGACGGGATGGGAAAATATTTAATTGGGGGAGGGGGAATTACAATGCTATTAGGCAGGAACTGGGGAGCATAAATTGGGAACAGATGTTCTCAGGGAAATGCATGAAGGAAATGTGGAGGTTGTTTAGGGAGCACTTGCTGCGACTGCTGGATAGGTTTGTCCCGATGAGGCAAGGAAGGGATGGTAGGGTGAAGGAACCTTGGATGACAAGAGATGCGGAACAGCTAGCCAAGAGGAAGAAGGAAGCTTACTTAAGGTTGAGGAAGCAAGGATCAGACAGGGCTCTAGAGGGTTACAAGGTAGCCAGGAAGGATCTGAAGAATGGACTTTGGAGAGCGAGAAGGGGACATGAAAAAGTCTTGGCGGGTAGGATTAAGGAAAATCCCAAGGAGTTCTACACTTATGTGAGGAACAAGAGGATGGCCAGAGTGAGGGTAGGGCCGATCAGGGATAGTGGAGGGAACTTGTGCCTGGAGTCGGAGGAGGTAGGGGAGGTCCTAAATGAATACTTTGCTTCAGTATTCACTAGTGAGAGGGACCTGGTCGTTTGTGAGGACAGCGTGGAACAAGCTGATATGCTCGAACAGGTTGAGGTTAAGAGGGAGGATGTGCTGGAAATTTTGAATGATATGAGGACAGATAAGTCCCCGGGGCCAGACAGGATATACCCAAGGATATTACGGGAAGCGAGGGAAGAGATTGCTGCGCCTTTGGCGATGATCTTTGCGTCTTCACTGTCCACTGGAGTAGTACCAGATGATTGGAGGGTGGCAAATATTGTTCCCTTGTTCAAGAAAGGGAATAGGGATAAGATCATAATCATAAGATCATAAGAACTAGGAGCAGGAGTAGGCCGTCCGGCCCCTCGAGCCTGCTCCGCCATTCAATAAGATCATGGCTGATCTTTTCGTGGACTCAGATCCACTTACCCGCGCTCCCACCGTATCCCTTAATTCCTTTATTGTTCAAAAAGATATCTACCTTAGCTTTAAAAATGTTTACTGAAGAAGCGTCAACTACTTCACTGGGCAAGGAATTCCATAGATTAACAACCCTCTGGGTGAAGAAGTTCCTTCTTAATTCAGTCCTAAATCTGCTCCCTATAATCTTGAGGCTATGCCCTCTTGTCCTAGCTTCACCTGCCAGTGGAACCATCCTCTGTACTTGTATCTTATCTATTCTCTTCATGATTTTATATGTTTCTATAAGATCCCCCCTCATTCTTCTGAACTCCAATGAATATAATCCCAATCTATTCAGTCTCTCCTCATAAGCCAACCCCCTCAACTCCGGAATCAACCTAGTGAACCTCCTCTGCACCCTCTCCAGTGCCAGTATATCGTTTCTCAAGTAAGGAGACCAAAACCGCACACAGTACTCCAGGTGCGGCCTCACCAGTACCTTATACAGCTGCAACATAACCGCTCTGCTTTTAAACTCAATCCCTTTAGCAATGAAGGACAAAATTCCATTTGCCTTCCTAATTACTTGCTGTACCTGCAGACCAACCTTCTGCGATTCATGCACTAGGTCCCTCTGCATAGCAGCATGCTGCAACTTTTTACCATTCAAGTAATAATCCTTTTTACTGTTACTCCTACCGAAATGAATGACTTCACATTTATTAACATTGTATTCCATCTGCCAGACCTTTGCCCACTCACTCAATGTATCTATGTTCCTCTGCAAAGTTTCACAGTCATCTGCACACTTTGCTCTGCCACTCATCTTAGTGTCATCTGCAAACTTTGACACCCTACACGTGGTCCCCAACTCCAAATCATCTATATAAATTGTAAATAATTGCGGTCCCAACACCGATCCCTGAGGCACACCACTAGTGACTGATTGCCAACCAGAATAGCACTCATTTATCCCCACTCTCTGCTTCCTGTTAGTCAACCAATCCTCTATCCATGCTAATACTTTACCCCTGATGCCATGCATCCTTATCTTATGCAGTAGCCTCTTGTGCGGCACCTTGTCGAAGGCCTTTTGGAAATCTAGGTCCACCACATCCACTGGGTCCCCATTATCCACCTTGCTCGTAATGTCATCATAGAATTCTAAAAGATTTGTCAAGCATGACCTGCCCTTCATGAACCCATGCTGCGTCTGCCCAACGGGACAATTTCTATCGAGATGCCCTGCTATTTCTTCCTTGATAATAGACTCAAGCATCTTCCCCACTACAGAGGTTAAGCTAATCGGTCTATAATTCCCCATCTTTTGTCTACCTCCCTTTTTAAACAGTGGCGTCACATCTGCTGTTTTCCAATCAACTGGGACTACCCCAGAGTCCAGCGAATTTTGGAAAATTACCGTCAGTGCACCTGCTATTTCTCCCGCCATCTCTTTTAGTACCCTGGGATGCATTCCATCAGGGCCAGGAGACTTATCAATCCTTAGCTTCATTAGCTTGCCCAACACTACCTCTTCCGCAATAATGATTGTTCCCAGGTCCTCACCTACGTTCGTCTCTTTGTCAATTACTGGCATGTTATTAATGTCCTCCACTGAGAAGACCGATACAAAATACCTGTTCAATGCCTCGGCCATTTCATCATATCCCATAACTAAATTCCCCTTCTCATCCTCTAAAGGACCAACGTTTACTTTAGCCACTCTTTTTCGTTTTATATATTTATGGAAACTTTTGCTATCAGTCTTTATATTCTGTGCTAGTTTTTTTCGCATGTTCCATCTTACTTTTCTTTATAGCTCTTTTTGTAGCTTTCTGTTGACCTTTAAAGTTTTCCCAATCTTCTAGTTTCATGCTGCTTTTGGCCACTTTGTCTGCCTTCTTTTTCAATTTAATAGCCTCCCTTATTTCCTTAGACACCCATGGCAGATTACCCCTTTTCTTCCAGTCCTTCCTTTTCACTGGAATATACTTTTGCTGAGCACTTTGAAAAATTGCTTTGAAAGTCCTCCACTGCTCGTCAACTGTCCCACCGTAAAATCTTTGTTTCCAGTCCACTTTCGCCAAGTCCTCCCTCATTCTATTGTAGTCCCCCTTGTTCAAGCACAGGACCCTGGTATTGGATTTTATCTTCACACTCTCCATCTGTATTCTAAATTCAACCATACTGTGATCACTCCTTCCAAGAGGATCCCGAACCATTAGGTCATTAATTATTCCTGTCTCATTGCACAGTACTAGATCTAGGATAGCTTGCTCCCTCGTCGGTTCCATTACATACTGTTCAAGAAAACTATCACGGATACACTCAACGAATTCCTCCTCAAGGCTACCCTGACTGAGCTGTTTCGACCAATCTACATGTAGATTAAAATCCCCCATGATAATTGCCGTACCATTTTTACAGACATTAGTTATTTCTTTGTTTATTGCCCGCCCCAATGTGATGTTATTATTTGGTGACCTATAGCTACGCCTATCAATGACTTTTTCTTCTTAGAGTTTCTAATTTCCACCCAAATGGATTCAACCTCATTCTCCATAGAACCTATATCATCTCTCAGCACCACCCTGATGTTGTCCTTGAGTATCAGAGCTACACCACCTCCCTTACCTTCCTGTCTGTCCTTCCGAATAGTCTGGTACCCCTGGATATTTAACTCCCAGTCGTGACCAACCTGTAACCATGTCTCCGTAATGGCTACCAAATCATATTTATTCGCGATGATTTGTGCCGTTAACTCATCAACCTTGTTACGAATGCTGCGAGCATTCAGGTAAAGTGCCTTTATGCTAGCTTTCTTACCCTCATGATTCCCAACATCTCTAATAATAACTCCTGAGTTATCCTTCCTTTCTGCTTCTTTCATCGCCTGCCTTGAACCTAAACCCTCCTGCACACATGTTAGCCTGCTGCTTACCTTTTTATTTATCATCATACTCCCTGTCGTTTTCCCTTTCCCTTCCCCCCGAGTCACTAGTTTAAAGTCCTAGAGACCACTCTATTTATCCGTTTCGCTAGAACACTGGTTCCAGATCGGTTCAGGTGGAGACCGTCCCATCAGTACAGATCCCCCCGGTTCCAAAACTGATGCCAATGCCCCATGAAATGGAACCCCTCTTTCCCACACCACTCCCTTAGCCACGTGTTTACTTCCCTAATATCCTTATCCCTAAGCCAATTTGCACGTGGCTCGGGCAGTAATCCGGAGATTATGACCCTCGAGGACCTGTTCCTTAATTTCGTTCCTAGTGCTTTATAATCCCCAAACAGGTCCTCCATCCTAGCCCTGCCTATGTTGTTAGTCCCAACGTGGACCACAACAACTGGATCCTCCCCCTCCCACTCCAATATCCTTTCAAGCTGGTCAGAGATGTCCTGCACCCTGGCACCGGGCAGGCAACACACCATGCGGGACTCCCGATCCGGCTTGCAAAGGATACTATCTATCCCCCTAATTATAGAATCCCCTATAACTACCACTTGTCTTTTTGCTCCCCCCTCTTGAATGGCCTTCTGCACCATGGTGCCGTGGTCAGTTGGCTCATCCTCCCCGCAGCCCTTTTCCTCATCCACACAGGGAGCAAGTATCTCGTACCTGTTGGATAAGGTCAAAGGCTGAGGCTCCTCCACTCCTGAACTCAGGATCCCCCTACCTGCCTCAGTTGCAATCACACCCTGTTGTCCCTGATCACTAACTGAATTTGAATTACTTAATCTACCAGGTGTGACTGCCTCCTGAAACAAAACGTCCAGGTAACTCTCCCCCTCCCGGATGTGCCGCAGTGTTTGAAGCTCAGATTCCAGATCATCAACTCTGAGCCGGAGCTCTTCCAGCAACCAACACTTGCTGCAGATGTGGTCCCTGCCGTTCACAATGGGGACAGCCAGCTCCCACATCATACAGCTACAGCACATCACCTGCCCAGCCATCTCTACTTAGTTAATTACTTTATTACTTTATATAAATTTATGAGTTAAATACTTTCTGATACTTCTCTGCTATGGTCTTTTTCAAATAACCAATAGATAAATCAAAAAACTAAGTAAAAAAAGAAAGTAAATTTTTAACCAATCACACGATACAGAAGAAATAAAATAGCTTACCTTATCAACACACCAGAGTCCTTTTATTTTGGTTAGAGGAGGAGGGCGGGTGGGAGACACTACATGTGTAGTGTCTCGGGTTCAGCCACTGCCCAAATATATAAGTTTTGACTTACCCAGCAGTCCCCTGTTCCACCGAAACAAACGGTAATCTACTTTAGGCTGAAACTGACTTCCCAGCTGTTCACTCGCTCGCACTGCCTCTGCTTCCGAAAAAGCTGCTGCACAAAAGGTAAGATATTTTACACTGCCCAAATATATAAGTTTTTACTTACCCAGCAGTCCCCTGTTCCACCGAAACAAACGGTAATCTACTTTTGGCTGAAACTGACTTCCCAGCTGTTCACTCACTCACACGAAAATTCCCTGGGAATTATAGACCAGTCAGTCTTACGTCAGTAGTGGGCAAATTATTGGAGAGGATTCTGAGAGACAGGATTTATGATTATTTGGAAAAGCATGGTTTGATTAGAGACAGTCAGCATGGCTTTGTGAGGGGCAGGTCATGCCTCACAAGCCTTATTGAATTCTTTGAAGATGTGACAAAACACGTTGATGAAGGAAGAGCAGTGGATGTGGTGTATATGGATTTTAACAAGGTGTTTGATAAGGTTCCCCATGGTAGGCTCATTCAGAAAGTAAGGATTCAGGAAAAGTTGGCTGTCTGGATACAAAATTGGCTGGCCCATAGAAGTCAGAGGGTGGTAGTAGATGGAAAGTATTCAGCATGGAGCTCGGTGACCAGTGGTGTTCCACAAGGATCTGTTCTGGGACCTCTGCTCTTTGTGATTTTTATAAATGACTTGGATGAGGAAGTGGAAGGCTGGGTGAGCAAGTTTGCCGATGACACGAAGGTTGCTGGAGTTGTGGATAGTGTGGAAGGCTGTTGTAGGTTGCAACGGGACATTGACAGGATGCAGAGCTGGGCTGAGAAGTGGCAGATGGAGTTCAAGCTGGAAAAGTGTGAAGTGATTCATTTTGGAAGGTCGAATTTGAATGCGGAATACAGGCTTAAAGATAGGATTCTTGGTAGTGTGGAGGAACAGAGGGATCTTGGGGTCCATGTCCATAGATCGCTCAAAGTTGCCACCCAAGTTGATAGGGTTGTTAAGAAGGCGTATGGTGTGTTGGCTTTCATTAACAGGGGGATTGAGTTTAAGAGCCGCGAGGTTATGCTGCAGCTCTATAAGGCCCTGGTTCGACCACACTTGGAATATTGTGTTCAGTTCTGGTCGCCTCATTATAGGAAGGATGTGGAAGCTTTAGAGAGGGTGCAGAGGAGATTTACCAGGATGCTGCCTGGACTGGAGGGCATGTCCTACGAAGAAAGATTGAGGGAGCTAGGGCTTTTCTCATTGGAGCGAAGAAGGATGAGAGGTGACTTGATAGAGGGGTACAAGATGATGAGAGGCATAGATAGAGTGGATAGCCAGAGACTTTTTCCCAGGTTGGAAAGGGCTATCACCAGGGGGCATAATTTTAAGGTGATTGGAGAAAGGTTTCGGGGAGATGTCAGAGGTAGGTTCTTTACACAGAGAGTGGTGGGTGCGTGGAATGCGCTGCCAGCGGTGGTAGTAGAAGCAGATACATTAGGGGCATTTAAGCAACTCTTGGATAGGTACATGGATGATAGTAGAATGAAGGGTAGGTAGTTAGTTTGATCTTAGAGTAGGTTAAAGGTTCGGCACAACATCGTGGGCCGAAGGGCCTGTACTGTGCTGTACTGTTCTATGTTCTATGTTCTAAGTCTGTGCCAACCATCAACCACCCATTTATACTAATCCTACATTAATACCATATCCCCTACCACATCCCCACCTTCCTTCAATTCTCCTACCACCTACCTACATTAGGGGCAATTTACAATGGCCAATTTATCTATCAACCTGTGGGAGGAAACCAGAGCACCCGTGGAAACCCACGCGGTCACAGGGAGAACTTGCAAACTCCACTGGAGCTGTGAGGCTGCAGTGCTAACCACGGCACCACTGTGCTGCTGTTGTGATGCATCTTTTGCCATGTCATTAAATGTGCACTGATCCTGCAGGATAAACACATCCACAACCAGTGCAAGCATGCTAAAATGGGACGAGGGGTCCGACATCAGGGTGCTGACCATGGCTGAGGGGGAGGCCTCTGAAATCACGAGAGAGGAGGGAGGCAGGGCGAGCAGAGATGGCAAGGCAGGATCCACAAGGTGGAAGGATGAAGTGTCATCTCTGCTCTTGCAGCCGTATGTGGAAACATAAGGAAATTGTGTAAACTCATGTGCATCAGATACTTACAGTCTCTCTGTTTGTGTCTTCACTGCAGGTTCCCGCACGCGAGTCATGGAATGCCACATGGCCCAAGACTCCTCCTCTGTGGAGAAAGTA
Source organism: Heterodontus francisci (assembly GCF_036365525.1). Classification (NCBI taxonomy): domain Eukaryota; kingdom Metazoa; phylum Chordata; class Chondrichthyes; order Heterodontiformes; family Heterodontidae; genus Heterodontus; species Heterodontus francisci. Next base: position 178,004,799 of record NC_090372.1, on the reverse strand, counting down.
GAAATCAATGCCCCAGAAGGTGCACCGTCACCTGCCTCTTCTTCCACTTCCACCAGCGCAGATACATCCACACGGTCTGTGGGAGTTTTAAGATTAGAATCTGGGTCACAATCTGGTGTGGACAACACAGAATCGTCCCAACAGCTGAGGGAGCTTGTGCCAGCCGGATCCCCTGACAATCGGAGGACTGCTGGGGACCAGCTCCCTGCTCAGCCCCATGTGCATGATGATCCTTTGTTTGTTGCTCTGAGAAGTCTGCTGGATGTGCAGCAACGCCATGTGGAAAATATGTCAGAGGTGCCTGAGGTCATGTATGGCTTTGTGCATGCCATGGGGATGTCTGCCATGTCCCAGGCATATGAGCGTATGGCTTTCTCAGTCAAGAGTTTGATGAGCTCCATGGCAAGTCTGGTTGAGCATTCCATATGTAATCTGACCTGCACGACATCGTTGTTGCTGTGGGATCCATGCAGCAGAGTCTAAACGAGAGGGGCATGAGGAACCTGGACCTCACTACAGGTGCTCCTTCCCCTCAGGGAAACAGGCAGATGCCATTGTGCACCCAGATGGAGGAGGAGAGCTTGCCAGCTGCCCTGGAGTCTTCCTCTCAGGACACCCCCAGGGTAAGCAGTGTCTCATCCTCTCGCAACCTACATTGACCCTCTTACCTCCAGCAGGCGAGCACATGGGGAATACTCAAGCACATTGCTGCATACCCCCAGTAGGGTGGAGCCATCAAGGCCTCATTCCTCCAGAGGACGCCCACCATGGACAGCGCACTGAGCAGACTGCCTCCACTTCAGCTGCTAATATCAGGTTAGCACCTATACGTAGTCGGAGAAAAAGAAAATAGCAACAGTTTTGAGCACAAAGGTGGCATGGGTGATGTACATATTGTGATAATAGTAATGATTTTTCAATACATTTTTATTTCATTTAAAATTTGATCCACTTTCATTAATCTTTTGCTTGTCTTCAGATGGAAATAAATATGTTCTTTGGAGGCCTAAGGCAGGAACGCATTCTCTCTTTGGCCTCCTTATCTCGAGAGACAATGGGTAAGCACCTGGAGGTGGTCAGTGATGTGTGGAGCAGCGCCTGGAGTGGCTATAAAGGCCTGTGTAACAGCCCCGACAAACAAATCTTTCTGCAGCACCTGTGGAAGAGCCTGTCACTCTAGAATTGGCCTTTATTGCCGTTCATGTTAGGGATGGGATTCATTTTTATTTCATTTAAAATTTGATCCACTTTCATTAATCTTTTGCTTGGCTTCAGATGGAAATAAATATGTTCTTTGGAAGCCTAAGGCAGGAACGCATTGATGTTTGCAAAACATATCAGAAAATGTCAATTTTCCATTTCTCATTGAATTTTGAGCCTTCAGTCTTCAATGATCGCTGTTTTCCTATTGATGATTAATCACTTTTTCCACTATGTCATGCCTTACTTTTCTGTTTCTATGGTCATAACTGAACGCTGCTTGCAATGGTGTAGTCGCATACATCATAGCCCATAGATGATTTCAAGTGCCAATCATATGAAAGTGCAACAATGCTTCATTAAGATTGCAGCGATGAATAAGACCTCAGGCAAAAGTGAATTTCTCTCAACGTTTCTTCATGATGTGGATTACTGTTGGCTGAAACGTGCACCAATCAGGTTCTCCTTGATGTCCATTGCATGTCTCTCCATGGGCCTCATATCAATGATGGCATCATTGGCATTGTTGTCCTCTTTTTCTTATTCTGTGGTGGTGAGCTGCCTTCTTGAACCACTGCAGTCCTTGTGGTGTAGGTACTTCAACAGTGCTGTTAGGACGGGAGTTCCAGGATTTTTACACAGCGAAAGTGAAGGGACTCCGATATAGTTCCAAGTCAGTTTGGTGTGTGGCTTGAGAGGAAACGGCATGTGGTGATGTTCCCATGCATCTGCTGCCCTTGTCCTTCTAGGTGGTAGAGGTCGCGGGTTTGGAAGGTGCTGTCGTAGGAGCCTTGGTGAATTGCAGCGGTGCATCTTGTAGGTGGTACACAATGCTATCACTGTGCATCGGTGGTGAAGGGAGTCAATGTTGAAGGTGGTGGATGGTATGCCAATCAAATAGGTTGCTTTGCCCTGGATGTTGTCGAGCTTCTTGAGCATGTTGGAGCTGCACCCATCCAGGCAAGTGGAGAGTATTCCATCACACTCTTGACTTGTGCCTTGTAGATGGTGGACAGGCATTTTCGAGATAGGAGGTGTGTTACTCGCCACAGAATTCCTTGCCTCTGACCTGCTCTTGTAGCCTCTTCATAGTCATCCTGATCTGAGGAGGACTGGTGTTCCTCCTGTTCTTCTGCCTGCAGAATGTTGCCGCGTCTGATTGCAAGGTTGTGCAAGGCAAAGCAGACAATGATTATTCTAGACAAGCTCTGTGGCACTTACTGAATAGCACCTCCAGACCAGTCTAGGCAACGGAATCGCAATTTCAACATGGCAATGGTGTGTTTACTGATGGCTCTGGCGGCTGCGTGAGCAAGATTGTACCTCTTCAGCGGCGCTTTGAGGATGACGCACTGGTGTCATCAACCATGCACAAAGTAGGTAACCCTTGTCACCCGGGATCCAGCTGTCCACTTTGGCTGGTTTTTCGAAAACTACTAGCAGCTGGGAGTTCCTCAAAATGTATGAGTCATGACAGCATGCAAACATGCATGATTCTTCTCCTGTGGTCACAAACCAGTTGAACGTTAAAAGAGTGTTACGGTCAAGAGAGGAGGGGTTGAAGGGCTTCCCTCTTATTGACCACAACCGGTTTAATACTTTCTTAAAGTGGATGTACTGGCCAATTCAGTAGATGTTTGATTTTTTTAAAAATTTTCTTGAGTTTAACAAAGAAAGAGGTTAACTTTATTGTACCTAAACTGATCTAATGAAAACAATAAACAACGCACCAACTTTCACTCACACACACATACTAGAGGTTTACACACACACAAATATGTTACAGAGTGGGGAAAGGTAGATTGGTTGATTTAGAGTCCATAGAAAAAAAGGGGTATACAATCTGTGGCGTTTGGTGATTTGACTGGCTTCTGGCTGAGGCTTTTAGTTTGATGAGGTAGATGACTGGTTCAGTGGGTCTCTTGGAGACAGTGATGCGGATGATTTCCTCCAACGGGGTTTCTGATTGTAGCCGCAGTATGCAAAGGTGGTCAATCAACTGGCAGGATTTGAAAGCTTTCAAGCTGGAATGGAGAGAGCACAAGAGAGAGAGAGAGACCCCCATTTGGGTCTGCCAGTATCAGAGTCCAGAAGCTTCTTCTTTCGGCTGCAGAGAGACACAAGTTAAAACTACAGATGGGGAGGGGCTTGTCACAGGACAATCACTCAGTGATTCAAACATAGCAGTTAGCAGTATTTCTCCCTTGTTAAAAAGAACAGGTAGTTCCCTTAAATTTCCTGGGTCTTGGTCCTTGCTGGGGCATGAGCAGACATTTCATCTCCCTCCTCACTGGCCTTGCAATGTAGAATCATAGAAAGTTTATGGCACAGAAAGAGGTACTTGGCCCATCATGTCTGTGCTGGCCAAAAAATGAGCCACCCAGCCTAATCCCACCTTCCAGCATTTGGTCCATATCCCTGCAGGTTACGGCACTTGACTCCTTTTAACCTCCTGGTCTTATATTCTATACCTTGGCTAATAAAGGAAAAGATTCCCTTTGCCTTCTTAACCATCTTATCGACCTGTTCTGCTGTATTCATGGATCTGTGGACATTAACTCCAAGGTCCCTCATTTCCTCTACACCTCTCAGTATTCTCCCATTGATTGTGTATTCCTTTGCCTTGTTTGACCTCCCCAAATGCATCACCTCACACTTCTCTGGGTTGAATTCCATTTGCCATTTTTCTGCCCACCTGACCAGTCCATTGATATCTTCCTGTCGTCCACAGCTATCCTCCTCCCTATCAATCACACGACCAATTTTTGTCGTCTGCAAACTTCTTGATCATGCCCTGGAAAAGAGCCTTCCAGTGACAAAAACACACGTCAACAATTGCCCTTTGCTTCCTGCCACTGAGCTAATTTTGTATCCAGCTTGCTACATTTCCCTGGATCCCATGGGCTTTTTTTTTAACCAGTTTGCCACGTGAGACCTTTTCAAAAGCCTTGCTGGATTATTAGTCAACAGGTGGTCAGAAGACAGTTGTATAAAATTGTATGAGCGCATCTGGAATATTTTATTTATTTTAAACATAGGTTGACATCAGTTGTGCCTGTGTTTTACAGCAGAGAGTTTGCGACATTGCAAAAGTTCCTTTCAACTATTTTATAAAAATCAAGAAATCAAATAAAATGTGCTATGAATCAAGAGCTTTGTATTTCAAGAGATTCCATTGTTTGGAAATATTTTGCACATTGAAATGTATTTGTGGAGAGGTGCTTTAGGTTAAGGGGCTCATGAGAATGCGGAATCTCCTGAACAGGCTCTGCGCCTGCTAATATTAACTTGTGGGCAATCAGCTCAAATCGGTGAATTACAGGTCGTTGAGCGGCTCGGTGGGACCATCGTCATGCAGTCCTCCACAGCCCATTGAGACCACTGCAACTTCTGGTTTTCAGCGCATGTCTGCACATTGGAAGTTGTGGTCCTGTGGCAGCCCTCAATAGCAGTTAACGTTTCAGTATTCGCTGCTATTGGAACTGCAAAATGCAGGCCTTTGTTTCACATGTTGGTTATCTCACCGCAGCGTCCGAAAAAGAGTTTTTGAGCTTCATAAAGGGCTGTTGGCCCTTCTTTTTGTATATAATCCTGCATTCGCAGAAAATCTCTCTGTCCAATTATGGATAACGAAACTTGCAAACCTTACCGATATTTTGCTAAATATCCTGAAAGCCTCAATACAAAAGTGTAATACAATCATATGCGACGTGAGTGACAACATTGCAAGATTAGGAGGAAAATTAAGATTTGGAAAACTAGACTGAGCAAAGGAGTTTCAGACATGTTCTTGCTACTGACTGTTTTTGGATGTAAACACAATGAGTCAAGTGTGTAAAAGAAAGGATCAATGTTCATCTTGCAATGTTGGCAGAGTGCTTCAGTGGTCATTTTGAAAATATAAACACTGATAAGTACGATTGGGTTTGGGATCCGGTTTCAAGATTTACTACATCATCTTGTTGCCGAAGTGTGAAAACAGAAGAGGAGCTGGTGGAACTGTCATGTGACTGCTCGCTGAGAATTAGCCTTCCCAGTTTTGGCCATCTGTTGCTGTGGAGTACCCAGAATTTGTTGAAGAAGCAATCGTAACAACAACTTGCATTTAATGTAACGAAAGTATTGCTACCTTACCCAACAACATTTATAAAACATAATTTTCTGCTATGGAAGCAATGAAGAGGCAGTACAAGTTCCATCTGGAAGTGGGGAATGATGTAGGAGTGTCATTATCAAATATCACACCAAAGATAGACAGATTCTGCAGTGAGAAGCAGGCACACCAATCTCACTGTTATCTGGACATAAATACCTGTTTTCGTAAAAGCATTATCAGAATACTCTTTACATGCTGCATTTTTATTTTCTGGGTGTTATTTTGTATTATAACTTAGATGGTGGGGTGGGGGTGGGAATCTGTGATTACCATTTCATTTGGAAAGGGGTCCCTCAACGAAAAAAAGTTTGAAAATGACTGCTTGAGGGAATGTAGGCCTAGTCGTCTCAATATCTCATCATAAGAGAATCCTTTCATTCTAGGAATCAGTCTACTGAACCTTCATCACAGGCAAGTATGTCCTTCCTTAGATCAGAAGACCAAAACTATACGCAGTACCCCAGGTGTGTTTCACCAAAGCCCCATACAATTTCAGTAAGACTTCTTTACTCATGATAGGCTATTAATCAGATTTTGGCCCCGCCACAGTGCCAAAACAGCTCTTATCAAAGTCACAAATAGCATTCTACGTGACAATGACAAAGGTAAATTTTTCCTCCTCGTCCTGTTCAACCTGTCTGCAGCCTTTGACATGGTTGGCCACATGATCCTCCTCAAATGCCTCTCCACTGTTGTCCAGTTGGGTGGGACTGCACTCACGTGATTCCATTCTTGTCTGTCTAAATGTATCCAGATTATCACTTGCAATGGCTTCTCTTCCTACTCCCACTCTATTACCTCTGGCGTCCCCAAAGGATCTACCCTTGACCCCCTCATATTTCTCATTTACTTGCTGCCTCTCTGTCGGATTACTCAAAAGTACAGTATTAGTTTTCATATGTATGCTGGTAACACCCAGCTTGACCTCACCACCACCTCTCTTGACTCCTCCACTGTTGCAACACTATCAGACTTCTTATCCGACATCCAGTACTAGATGAGCAGAAATTTCATGAAATCATGGAATAGTTACAGCACAGGAGACCATTTGGCATGTCATGTCCACGCAGGCGCTCTGCAAGAGCAACTCAGCTAGTTCCACTCCCCTGCCTTTTCCCCATAGCCCTTCAAATTTTTTCTGTTCAGATAATTTGCAAGTCACAATTGATTCTGTGTCCATTACACTCGACAGTGCATTCCAGATCATAACCACTCACTGCATGAAAAAGTTTTTCTTCGTGTCGCCTTTGGTTCTTTTGCCAATTATCTTAATCAGTGTCCTCTGGTTCTTGATCCTTCCACCAATGGGAACAGTTTCTCCCTATCTACTCTCTATAGACCTCTCATGATTTTGAACACGTCTATCAAATCTCCTCTCAACATTCTCTTTCAAGGGAGAACAGCCCAAGCTTCTCCAATCTATCCATGTAAATGGTCTTTCATCCCTGGAACTATTCTCGTAAATCTTTTTTGCACCCTCTCTAATGCCTTTACATCCTGCCTAAAGTGTGGTGCCCAGAATTGGACACAATATTCCAGGTGAGGCCGAAACAGTGGCCGGAATTTTACGCCCCCCCCCCCTCCCCTGCAACAAGCGGGCTGGTGGCCAGGGGGCTGGGGGATGCATAAAATTGAGAGGGAGGTGGGGGCACCATTCCCAACCCCCTCCCGCCCCCACTGCAATTTTACGTGGGGCAGCTGTGGCGAGAAATGGCCCGCCTGCCCCAGGCCAATCAAGGCCCTAAGTGGCCAATTAACTGCCACCGAAGGGCCTCCTCCCACCACCGCAGATATTTTACCCTTGGCAGCCAGATGGCAAAGGCCCCAGGAACCCGGCCTGGTAAAACCAAGCGGCCTGCTTGCAGGCTGGACCCTCCTGATGGGGCACCCTATGCCCCACAGAGGGCCGCCCCAGAAGACCCAACTACCTCCAACGCACAACACTCCCACCCCACCCCACCCCACCTCCCCAACCAATCCCCTTGCCTCAACGGGGCCTGGCTGGTTGTCCCCGGCGAGACCCCGAAAACTTACCTGAGTTCCAGGGTCGTCCTTCCTCTTGCCTCTGATGGCTAGGTGTAGTCGCAGCAGTGGCCACTACTCCCAGTGGCACTGCTGGGACTGAGCTGCCGGCCTGCTGATTGGCCAGCAGCTCCATAAGGCAGGACTTCCTGCCTCAAAGAGGTGGAAGTCCCACCCAAGACAAATTAAGGGCCTGGGGAGCAAAAATTCCCAGCGTTGCTCCCCAGGCCCGGCAGAGGCGGACTCGCCACTGATTTTTCGGCCAGTAGGTGGGGCCCTGGTTTATAAATCCCAGGATCCCGTATGTCTTATTAACCGCTTTCTCAACCTGCCCTGCCACCTTCAGCGTTTTACGCATACATACCTGCAGGTCCCTTTGGACCTGCACTCTTTTAGAACTGTATCCTTTATTTTATATTGCCTCTCCTCGGTCTTCCTACCAAAAGCATTTCTTCATGCTTTTCTGCATTAAGTTTCATTTGCCCATTCCACCAGCCTGTCCATGTCCTCTTGAAGTCCATCACTATCCTCCTCGCAGTTCACAGTACTTCCAAGTTTTCTGTCATCTGCAAATTTTGAAATTGTGCCCTGAACATCCAAGTCTAAGTCATTAGTATAGATCAAGAAAAACAGTGGTCCTAATACCAATCCCTGGGGAACCCCCCTTATACACATTCCTCCAGTCCAAAGAACAACCATTCACCACTACTCTGTTTCATGTCACTCAATCAACTTCGAATCCATGCTGCCACTTTCCCTTTTATTCCATGGGCTTTAACTTAGCTGACAAAGTCTTATGTGGCACTTTATCAAATGCCTTTTGGAAGTCTAGGTACACCACATCAACAGCACTAGCCTGATCAACCCTCGTCAAAAAACTCCAGCAACTTAGTTAAACATGATTTGTCCTTAGAACATCCATCTTGGTTTTCCATAAATAACCGGCATTTGTCCAAGTGATTATTAATTTTGTCACGAATTATCATCGCTGAAAGCTTCCCCACCACTGTTGTTAAACTGACTGGCCTGTAGTTGCTGGGCTTATCTTTACACCCTTTTTTGAACGTGGGTGTAACATCTGCAATTCTCCAATCCTCTGGCACCACCCCTGAATCTAAGGAAGACTGGAAAATTATGGCCAGCGCCTCCACAATTTCCACTCTCAGTTCCCTCAGTATCCTTGGATGCACCTCATCCGGTCCTGCTGCCCTATCAACTTTAAGTACAGACAGCCTATCCAATATCTCCTCCTAATAAATTTTAAACCCTTCAAGTGTCTGAATTACCTCCTCTTTCAACCTTGCTTAGGTTGCATCTTCTTCCTTGGTAAAGACCGATGCAAAGTATACATTTAATAACTCAGCTATGCCCGCTGCCTCCATGCCTAAATTCTCTTTTTGGTCCATAATCGGCCCCACTCCTTCTTCTACCACCCTTTCACTATTTTTATGCTTTTTGAAGACTTTGGGATTCCCTTTTATATTACTTGCCAATCTCTTTTCATACTCTGTCTTTGCTTCTCTTATTTGCTTTTTCACTTCCTCTCTGAACCTTCTATATTCAGCGTGGTTCTGGGTTGTATTATCCACCTGACATCTGTCATAAGCACACTTTTTCTTGTTCATCTTAATTCCTATCTCTTTCATCATCCAGGGAACTCTGGATTTGTTTGACTTACCTTTCACCTTCATGGGAATATACTTTGACTGTGCCCGACGATGTCTTCTTTAAGTTACCATTGTTCAGTTACCATTTTGCCTGTCAACTTTTGATTCAAATTTATCTGGGTCAGATCATTCTTATCCCATTGGAGTTGGCTTTCCACCAGTTCATTATTCTTATTCTGGATTGTTCCTTATCCTTTTCCATAATCAACCTAAACTTTATGATACAATGATCATTGTACCCTAAATGTTCCCCTCTTGACTCTTGATCCACTTCGCCCACCTCATTCCCAAGAACCAGATCTAGCAGTGCCTCCTTTCGCATTGGACAGGAACCACAAGGCTGTAGAAAACTTTCCCTGCACACACTCCAAGAACTCCTGCCTCTTTCTGCCCTTCACATTACCACAATCCCAGTCTATATGTGGATAATTAAAGTCCCCCATTATAACTACTCTAATTTTGCTCCTCTCTGTAATTTCCTTGCAAATTATGTTCCTCTGTATCTTTCCCACTTGTTCGTGGCCTATAGACTACACCGAGTAATGCACCTTTTTGTTCCTTAGCTTGTCATTAACCTCTCTGGGATGTCCTTTCTTTCCAGCACTGCAATGTCCTTCTTGATTAATACTGCCACCCTTCCCCCTTTCCTATCTTTCCTGAATATGTTAATACCTAGTCCTGCCCTATACCTATATTGTAGACGTTAATACCTAGTCCTGCCCTTCTTTGAGCCAGGTCTCTGTTACAGCCACAACATCATATTTCCACATGGCACTCTACACCTGTAACTCACCAGTTTTATTTACCACACCCCTTGCATTCACGTATATGCACAGTAACCCTCATTTAGACATTATTACTTTCTCCCTTCCTCTGAACCCACCAAATAACTTACGATTTTCTACTCTAGTGCAATCTGTCTCTCCCAGTATTCTATGCGCCTTGGTATTCCTCTCCGATATTACCCCCTGGTTCCCACACCCAAGTTAATTTAAACCCTCCCTTAGAGTACTAGCAAATCACCTGGCAAGGAAATTGGTCCTGGCTCATGGAATAAAATTTGTAAGCACACAACACATTGCAGCTGTCATCACTGAGCTCCATAAATTCAAATTCGATATACTTCTCCTCATACTTTCTGTTCTTCATTTGTTTCTTTCTCCAGAACTCAGCACTGCCCATGATTTCAGCTGAAGTACTTGCAATGGCGGTGTAAGGTCAGTTTCAAATACCTTTCCACAGAACCATAGAAAAGTTACAGCACAGGAAGAGGCTATTTAGCCAATCGTGTCTGCGCCTGCTGAAAAAACTAACTGCCTATTCTAATCCCACCTTCCAGCACCTGGTCCGTAGCCTTGCCGGTTATAGCACTTCAGGTGCCTTTTAAATGAGTTGAGGGTTTCTGCCTCCACCACTGATCTGGGCAGCGAACTTCAGACCCACCACCCTCTGCAGAAAAAAGCTTTCCTCATGTCCCCTCTAATCCTTCCACCAATCACCTTAAATCTGTGCCGCCTGGTAATTGATCTCTCCACTAGGGGGAGCTGGTCCTTCCTATCGACTCGATCGAGGCCCCTCATAACTTTGTACACCTCAATTAAGTCACGCCTCAGCCTCCTGTGTTCTAAGGAAAGCAACTCCAGCCTATCCAATCTTTCATTACAGCTGCAATTTTCTAGCCCTGGCAACATTCTGTACTCTCTCCAGAGTAATTATGTCCTTCCTGTAATGTGGTTACCAGACCTGTAAGCAATACTCCAGCTGTGGCCTAACCAACATTTTATACAGTTCCAGCATTACATCCCTGCTTTTGTATTCCATACTTTGGCCAATAAAGCAAAGCATTCCATATGCCTTCTTCACCACTTTATCTACCTGTCCAGCCACCTTCAGGGACATGTGGACATGCACTCCAAGGTCTCTTACTTCTTCTACCCCTCTCAATATCCTGCCATTTTTTGTGTATTCCCTCGCTTTATTTGCCCTCCCCAAATGCATTACCTCACACTTCTCTGGACTGAATTCCATTTGCCACTTTTCCACCCACTCAACCAAACCATTGATATCATTCTGAAGTCGACAGCTATCCTCTTCACTATCAACTACACAGCCAATATTTGTGTCATCTGCAAATTTCCCAATCATGTCTCCCACATTTAAGTCCGAATCATTAATATATACCACAAACAGCAAGGGACCCAAAACTGAGCCCTGTGGAACGCCACTGGAAACTGCCTTCCCTTCGCAAAAATATCCATCGACTATTACCCTTTGTTTCCTGTCACTGAGCCAATTTTGGACCCAACTCGCCAGATTCCCCTGAATCCTTTTATTTTCTGACCAGTCTGCCATGTGGGACCTTGTCAAATGCCTTACTAAAATCCATGTATACCACATCCACTGCTCTACCCTCATCAATCCTCCTTGTTACTTCCTCAAAAAACTCAATTAAGTTAGTAAGACATGACCTTCCCGTTACAAATCCATGCTGACTATCCCTGATTAATCCGTGCCTTTCTAAGTGACAGTTTATCCGATCTCAGAATTGATTCTAATAATTTGGCCACCACCGAAGGCAGACTGATTGGCCTATAATTATTTGGCCTATCCCTTGCACCCTTTTTAAAACAATGTTCGCAGACCTCCAGTCCTCTGGTACCTCACCTGTATCTAATGAGGATTTGAAAATGATCCTGAGAGCATCCGTTATTTCCTCCCTGGCTTCCTTTAACAGCCTGGGATACAGTCCATCTGACCTTGGTGATTAAAACACTATCAAGGATGTCAGACCCTCGAGTACTTCCTCGCTCATTATGTTTATCATATCTAATATTTCACACTCCTCTTTACTTACCATTCCTGCATCAACCCTTCTCTTTGTGAAGACAGAGTCAATGTACTCATTAAGAACCCCGCCCACATCCTCTGCATCCACGCACAAGTTATCCTGTACATCTCTGATGGGCCCTACCCTTTCCTTAGTTATCCTCTTGCTCTTAATTTACTGATAAAACATCTTTAGGTTTTCCTGGATTTTACCTGCCAATGTTTTTGCATTCCTGATTTTCTTTTTTACGTCACCCCTGCACTTTCTATACTCCTTTAGACTTTCTAAAGCATTAAGTTTTTTGTGACTGTCATAAGCTTTCTTTTTCTGCTATATCTTACCCTGTATGCTTCTAGATAAACAGGGGGCTCTCGATTTGTCATTACCACCCTTTTTCTTTGTGGGGACATGTCTACACTGTGCCCTTTGTGACGGAAACCACACCTGTCAAATGGAAAAACATGTTAATTTCGTCACATGGAATACTATTTGAACATTTACTGGACATTTAAAATAACTTGTTTAAAAAGACCCCAGAGCAGTGGCTGAAAACATGGCTGTACATTTGCATTCTGAGAGACAGTTGCACAGAGACAATGGAAGTAATCCCTGATTCAATTAGCCAGATAGGTTTTGTCAATAGTGATGATCAAAAGATATTAAGCGTCATTGTGCAAGAGCGAGCATTCCACCCCCACCCCCACGCCTCAACTGAATGTGTTTGGTAAGCTTTGAAGAATCAACAAACCTCGCAGGCGATGCTGTCTCAAACAAAGAGCTAGTCACTTTACTAACCTGCTGACCAACCTGGGAATTGATTGAATTGTGCTCACAGTATAGTTTTGAGGCAGACTGCTTTTGAAGATCAAAGAGAAGCAAGGTCTCTCTCTCTCTCTCATGCAAAGTTTCAGGGACCCATTGAAGTAACTTAAGCCTCAAGACAGAAGACCTCTGCAGCCTTTTGGTACCAGCGAAACAAGGTTGAAAGTGTGCACTGGGCCCCAACGAGAACTGCAAGACTTAACTTCAATCAAAGACTTTACAACCAACCCATAACCAATAACTGAATTCCAACTACTACTTTAAACCTCCCCGCTTTAATTATTTTCCTTCTCTGTATCTATTTTTGTGTGTTTATCGTGCATGCATGCTTGCATGGTTGCGTCGTGTATTTTTAGTAGTTTTAACTGAGTTAGAGTTTTAAGGTTAATAAACTTACACCTTTCTTGTTTAAACCTGAGAAAACCTGTCAGGTTGATTCCTTTACAATTACAATTAGAGAGCAGTGAACAAGGACTCATGGAGGGGAAGCTAAAAAAAACACTGCGTTTTAAAAGTTAAACCCTGTTATGGCAAACCAGGAAAAGGCCAAGAAGGGAGCCCTCGACCTCTTCCTCAACTGGTCGTAACACTGTAGAATCTCATTTTTGAATGCCTCCCACTGGGTTGCCACTGATTTTCCTCCAAGTAGCTATATCAGGTCAACTTGCACCAGATCACCTCTCAGCTTCGTAAAATTTGTCTTCCTCTAATTTAGAACTTTTACTCCTGTTCTATCCTTATCCTTTTCCATAATATTGCGAAATCTAACTGTATTATGGCCACTATCTCCAAAATGGTCAGCAACTGCTACTTCATCCATTTGCCGAGCTTCATTTCTCAAGACTTAAACTAGAATTGCGCCCCCTCTCGTTGGGCTTGTTACATGCTGGCTAAAAAAGTTCTCTTGAATGCAGTTCAAGAATTTTGTGCCCTCTGTGCCCTTCACATTGTTTGTATCCTAGTTGATATTAGACTAGTTGAAATTCCCAACTATTATTGCCCTATTGTTTTTGCACTCAGAAATTTGTTGATATATTTGGGTGGCACAGTAGCACAGTCGTTAGCACCGCAGCCCCACAACTCTAGGGATCCGGGTTCGATTCTGGGTACTGACTGTGCGGAGTTTACAAGTTCTCCCTGTGACCGTGTGGGTTTTCACCGGGTGCTCTGGTTTCCTCCCACAGCCAAAGACTTGCAGGTGATAGGTAAATTGGCCATTGTAAATTGCTCCTAGTGTAGGTAGGTGATAGGGAATGTGGGATTACTGTAGTGGTAGTATAAATGGGTGGTTGTTGGTCAGCATAGACCCAGTGGGCTGAAGGGCCTGTTTCAGTGCTGTATCTCTAAATAAAAAAAATAAATTTGTTCTTCTATCTCGCTCTCACTATTTGGGGGTCTTTAGTACACTCCCAGTGGTGTGGCTGCCCCTTTTTTATTTCTGAGCTCAACCCATATGGCCTCATTTGATGATTCATTTAGCAAATCATCCCTCCTCACAGCTATAAATGATTCTTTAACCAATAATGCTACACCCCGTCCTGTTTTATCCCCCTCTCTATCCTGCCTGAAAACTATATCTGGTGATGTTGAGCTGCCATGTGTCTATCTGTGCCCTCAGCTCATTGGCTTTATTTGCAATACTCCTTGCATTTAGATAAATACCTTTTAACACTGCCAAATTCCTGTGCTGCACACTTTAGAACCTTTGCTTCTTCTGTCTTTCAGAGTCACTCACTAATTTTCTGCCTCCCATTCCCTGCTCTGAATCTGTCCCATTTGAAACTGCCCTCAGGTTCCCATCCCTCTGCCAATCTAGTTTAAATCATCCCAAAAGCACTAGTAAACCTTCCTGAAAGGATATTCATCCCAGATCTTGCAGATCGTCCGGCTTGTACAGGTCCCACCTTCCCCAGAACCAGTTCCAATGCCCCAGAGCTTGTATATCTGTGTTTAAAACTGAAAGAACTTAACTTGCCTCTTAATTTAAACAATAATTTTAGTTAATTGCTAAATTTAAACAAAAAATCTTAAGTATTGCTGAAAACAGAGACATTTTATCTTTTCTTCCCCCAAAAATATACTTTATTCATAAAAATCTGTTAAAAATACATTACAAAACAGTTCAAAACAGTACCAAGTTGACATTTCAGAAAGTGAAAAGGAAATAAGTTTTCTTCAATACAGGAGTGAGTTGCCTCACAACACTTCCATTCCATTTTACATGCCATGTCCATTTTTCAGCAAACCCATATTTGGTGTATACAGTCCGAGGTGTTTCCCACAGGTCCAGCCCCTCAGTTCACTATGGTGGGAGGACCTTACACAGTGGTCTTTCCCTATTGAGCCTTTGCAGCGGCTGCCCCAAGCTTTCGTGTGTCCCTCAGCACGTAGTCCTGGAACTTGGAATGTGCCAGTCTGCAACACTCGGTCGTGGACAACTCTTTGTGCTGGAAGACCGGCAAGTTTCGAGCAGACCAAAGGGCGTCTTTCACTGAATTGATAGTCCTCCAGCAGCAGTTGATGTTTATCTCAGTGTGCGTCCCCGGGAACAGCCCACAAACACAGACTCCTGTGTTACAGAGCTGCTTGGGATGAACCTCGACAAAAACCACTGCATCTCTTTCCACACCTGTTTTGCAAAGACACATTCCAGAAGGAGGTCTCTTCCCTACCACAGCCACCTGACGGGGCAACTTGTGGAGGCAATGAGATTCCGGGCATGCAGGAAGGATCTGACAGGGAGGGCCCTTCGCACCACCAGCCAAGCTATGTCTTGGTGCTTGTTTGAAAGTTCTGGTGATGAGGCATTTTGCCAAATGACTTTGGCAGTCATGCGTGGGGAACCATCCGACTGGATCCACCATTTCCTATTCCCGTAGGGCCTTGAGGACATTCCGTGCAGACCACTGCCTGATGGATTGGTGGTCAAAGGTGTTTTTCTGCACAAACTTTTCCACGAAGGATAGGTGGTACGGCATGGTCCAACTGGATGGAGCATTCCATGGCACTGTGACCAGGCCCATCCTTCACAACATCGGGGACAGATAGAACCTCAGCACGTAGTGACGTAGGTGTTTGCGTCCTGGGGTTCTACACACAGCTTGATGCAGCCGTACACGGAGGTGGTCATCAGGATGAGGGCAGCGTTGGGTACATTTTTCCCGCCCTTATCCCGAGGTTTGAACATCGTGTCCCTCTGGACCCGATCCATTTTGCATTCACAGATAAAGCGGAAAATGGCTCGGGTGACTGCCACGGCACAGGAGTGGGGTATGGGCCAGACCTGTGCCACATACAGTAACAACGTGATCACCTTGCACCTGATGACCAGGTTCTTACCCACAATGGAGAGAGATCGCTGCTCCCACATGCTCAGTTTATGGTGTATCATGGCTACTCGCTCCTTCCAGGTTTGGCGCACGTTCCCGGACTTTCTGAACCATATCCCCAGTACCTTCAGGTAGTCTGACCTAATAGTGAAGGGGACAAGGGATCACTTGGGCCCAGTACCCAAAGAACATGGCCTTGCTCTTGCTGCGATTTACTTTGGCTCCCGAGGCCAGTTCGAACTGGTCGCAAATGCTGATCAGGATGCAAACGGACAGCAGATCCGAGCAGAAGACGGCGACGTCATACATGTACAGGAAAGCTTTTACCTGAGTGCCTCCGCTGCCTGTGATTGTCACTCCTCTTATGCCCGCATCCTTCCTAATGGACTCAGCAAACGGTTTGATACAGCAGGCAGACAAGGCAGGAGGAGAGAGGACAGCCCTGTCTGACTCCAGATTTAATCGGGAAACGTTTTGATTCCCACCCATTGATTGAGACTGCATTACTGATGTTTGTGTAGAGCCATTTGATCCAATTGTGAATTCCCTTCCCAAACCCCATTTTGGAGAGCACGTCCATCATGTATGTGTGCGATATCCTGTCAAAAGCCTTCTCCTGGTCCAAGCTGATGAGGCAGGTGTCCACCTCCCCTGTCCCATACATAGGCGATCGTATCCCTGAGTAGCGCGAGGCCGTCAGAGATTTTCCTGCCAGGTACAGTACAGGTCTGGTCAGGGTGAATCACCGACTCCAGAGCAGACTTTACCCAACTGACGATGACTTTGGACAGAATCTTCTAGTTTACATTAAGCAGTGAGATGGGCCACCAATTTCTGATTTCCACCCTCTCCCCCTTCCGCTTATAGCTGAGGGGATGATGCCTTTCCTCATGAATTCTGATATGCTGCCAACAGAAGCAAACTCTCCTAAACTTCTTGCAGGTCTGGGCCAATCCGGTCCCACAGAGCCAAACATAACTCAACTGGTAAGCCATCGCTTTCGGGAGTTTTACCTGTCTCGAAGGACCTTTGTCAGCTGATCCAGAGTTAGCAGTTTGTTCAGACTTTGCATGCTGTCATCTAAGACCTCCATGCTAGATGACTGGAAGGATTCGGAGGCTGTGCTGTCCATAGGCTTCACATTGTACAGCCCAACATAAAAGGATTTGCTAATCCTTAGTATGTCAGACTGCGAAGACATTATTAAGCCATCCTCTTCCTTCAGTTGCTGATCACAGAGCTCTCTCTGTGTACCTTTTGGAAGAAGAAACGCGAGCACGTCTCATCCTACTCAACGGAGCGGTCTCTGGACCGGATGATGATCTTGGAGGCCTCTGTGGCAAAGAGTGAGGCCTGCTGGCTCTTCACCTCTTGGAGATCTTCCTTGACCTCGAACCCCATCGACCGCAGCCAGAGCAGATTTTGTATTCTTTTCTGGAGTCAGGACATTTTCCGCTGTCTCTCTCTTGCCCTCTGAACACCGTTGAGGATAAAGAACCTCTTGATGTTCACCTTGATCACTTCCCCCAATGAACTGGAGACTCAAAGAGGGGTTTCATGGTTTTCCAAGCTTTGTAATCCCTTTTGAGTTCCTCAATGTTCTCTGGGATTAACAGTGTAACATTTTATCAAAGCTTTTCATCTTGCACTAGTTAGGACAATTCGCAAGAATACCAATGTAAGGGAAGCAACAAATTTATACTGTATGAAATATACATTGAAACATTGAAAATAGGAACAGGAGTAGGCCATTCAGCCCTTCGAGCCTGCTCCGCCATTCATTATGATCATGGCTGATCATCCAACTCAGTAGCCTGTTCCCGCTTTCGCCCCATACCCTTTGATCCCTTTAGATCCAAGAGCTATATCT
This sequence comes from Heterodontus francisci, assembly GCF_036365525.1. Lineage (NCBI taxonomy): Eukaryota > Metazoa > Chordata > Chondrichthyes > Heterodontiformes > Heterodontidae > Heterodontus > Heterodontus francisci. The sequence goes on along the minus strand of NC_090372.1, from coordinate 177,986,906 downwards.
AACTGCTTCTTGAAAACATACAATGTTTTGGCCTCAACTGCTTTCTGTGGTAGCGAATTCCACAGGCTCACCACTCTCTGGGTGAAGAAATTTCTCCTCATCTCAGTCCTGAAAGGTTTACCCCATATCCTTAGACTATGACCCCTGGTTCTGGACTCCCCCACCATCGGGAACATCCTTCCTGCATTTACCCTGTCAAGTCCTGTTAGAATTTTATAGGTTTCTATGAGATTCCCCCTCACTCTTCTGAACTCCAGCGAATATAATCCTAACCGACTCAATCTCTCCTTATACGTCAGTCCCACCATCCCAGGAATCAGTCGGTAAACCTTCGCTGCACTCCCTCTATAGCAAGAACATCCTTCCTCAGATAAGGAGACCAAAACTGCACACAATATTCCAGGTGTGATCTCACCAAGGCCCTGTATAATTGCAGCAAGACATCCCTGCTCCTGTACTCGAATCCTCTCGCTATGAAGGCCAACATACCATTTGACTTTTTTACCGCCTGTTGCACCTGCATGCTTACCTTCAGCGACTGGTGTACGAGAACACCCAGGTCTTGTTGCATATTCCCCTCTTTCAGTTTATAGCCGTTCAGATAATAATCTGCCTTCCTGTTTTTGCTACCAAAGTGGATAACCTCAAATTTATCCACATTATACTGCATCTGCCATACATTAGCCCACTCACTCAACTTGTCCAAATCACCCTGAAGCCTCTCTGCATCCTCCTCACAACTCACCCTCCCACCCAGTTTTGTGTCATCTGCAAAGTTGGAGATATTGCATTTAGTTCCCTCATCTAAATCATTAATGTATATTGTGAATAGCTCGGGTCCTAACACCGATCCCTGCGGTACCCCACTAGTCACTGCCTGCCATTCAGAAAAAGACCCATTTATCCTTACTCTTTGTTTCCTGTCTGCCAACCAATTTTCTATCCATCACAATACACTACTCCCAATCCCATGCGCTTTAATTTACACGCTAATCTCTTCCGTGGGACTTTGTCGAAAGCCTTCTGAAAGTCCAAATAAACCACATCCACTGGCTCCCCCTCATCAACTCTACTAGTTACATCCTCGGAGAATTCTCGTGGATTTGTCAAGCATGATTTCCCTTTCGTAAATCCATGCTGACTCTGCCCGATTCTACCACTGTTCTCTAAGTGCTCTGCTAGAAAATCTTAGATAATGGACTCTGGAATTTTCCCCACTACCGACGTCAAGCTGACTGGTCTATAATTCCCTACTTTCTCTCTACCTCCCTTTTTAAATAGTGGGGTTACATTTGCTACCCTCCAATCTGGAGGAACTGTTCCAGAGTCTATAGAATCTTGGAAGATGACCACCAATGCATCCACTATTTCTAAGGCCACTTCCTTAAGTACTCTGGGATGCATACCATCAGGCCCTGGGGATTTATTTGCCTTCAATCCCATCAATTTCCCCAACACAATTTCTCTACTAATACTGATTTCTTTCAGTTCCTCTCTCTCACTAAGCCCTGTGTTCCATAACATTCCTGATATGATATTTGTGTCCTCCTTTGTGAAGACAGAACCAAAGTATGCATTTAGTTGGTCAGCCATTTCTTTATTCCCCATCATAAATTCCCCTGTTTCTGACTGTAAGGGACCTATATTTGTCTTCACCAATCTTTTTCCCTTCACATACCTATAGAAACATTTACAGTCCGTTTTTATGTTCCCCGCAAGCTTGCTCTGGTACTCTACATGAGAAGAGAGTGCTGATTGGTTGGAAAGTGGACTCTGATTGGTAGAGGCATTGCCATGGAGAATGCCCCAGTTAATGGTGACTGACAGTTAACCGCCAAGCTTTGTTTGAAATTTAAACCAGGAAGCTTGACTCTGATTGGTCCTAAAGCGTTGCCCAAGGAATGAACCAGCTAATGGCTCACTTATTTGACCAAAAAAGACTAGTCAAGAGAGATTAACCCTTAAAGTGCCATCACTTAACAAACTCCCTTCTTCACACTCAGTGCAGACTTGAAGTCCTCGCTGGCCAAAGTGCACTGTGTGGTTGGCCGGCTTTGGTCAGGGTTTTCTTGAAGGCAGAGTTGTAGTTGGCTCTCTTCCCCTGATGGCTGACTGTAGCACTCTGTAGGCTTGAAGGGACCACAGTCGCAGATGGTTTTCAAACTTGAAGTTTTCTGGGGAGAGAGAGATTGTGAATCACACAGCTTTCTGCTGCTGCACACTTTGAGTTACTCCTTGTCTTCTGTGAGTTTAACAAAACTCCTGTTTTTGCAGAGATGGAGATTTTAAAGTAAATTTTCCATTTTAAACTATTTTACTCACACTATCAAAGCTCATGAAGTTGCTGAGTATTGAAAACTCCTGGCCAAGGGCCTCCCATAGAAGGCTTAATACTGTTCCATTTACAGGGGATCAGCTGCAGCTGGCTTTATTTCACAGTAAAACCCCCAGATATAAGACATATTAAACTCCCAACATGTGGTATAACTACAGACTGAGCCAAAAATCCTGGCTGGCTAAAGTTTTGATGCTCTGTAATAAGAAGTATTTTCCTATCAAATGCCGTAGTCACATCTTTTTGCTTATTCTCTTTTGCAGCGCTCATGCCCACAGTAAAGGGTAAGGTGTCATGTTCAAGCTGTGATCAGAAACTGGATGAGGATCACATCAGTCATTAACTGCACTTCCTCACACATTTGAAATAATGCGAATGTGGTGATGGTTGCAAGAGAGGAGGAGGGGCTTGTGGGAGTGATGGGCGGGGGCAGGGGGGTGTGGTAACAGTTTAACCCACTGACTCATGAACATGCTGCTAAAGAGTGCACTTTATTTGTGGACCCTGCGGATCTCAGTTGGAGAACAACTGCCTCAGAGTTCAGAAGAATGGGAGAGGATCTCATTGAAACATAAAATTCTTAGGGGAATTCATAGAATAGATGCTGAGAGGGTGTTCCCCCTGGCTGGGGATTGTAGAACTTGAGGTCACAGTCTCAGAATAAGGGGTTAACCATTTAGGACATGGTGAGGAGAAATTTCTTCACTCAAAGAGTTGTGTATTTTTGGAATACTGTCCTGCAGAGAGCTGTGAATACTCAGTCATGGAGTATATTCAAGTCAGAGATAGATTTTTAGATACTGATGGTATCAAGGGATATGGGAATTGTGCGGGGAGATGTAACTGAAGTGAAGATCCTATTAAATGGGAGAGTAGGCTCGATGGGCAGAATGGCCGACTCCCGATCCTATTTCTGACCTCCCAGAAGGTGGAGGTCGGGCTCATGATATTACGTGCTGCCCAGCGACGCGCGGGCTGACAGGCGTGCGGACGGCACGTGATGTCATCGTCCACCAGTCATGGCGTTCGGTGGAGCAGAAGGTGAAGTAAGTGCGCAGGCGCGGCCGCCAGCAAATTGTAAGGGGCGGGGGCTGCGCGCTAGGGGACGCGGCGTTTCGTTTCATTGAAGTCGCTTCATTCTTGGCCGGTGGGCAGTAGGGAGAGAGTCGCTAATCAGTTAGTGAAAGTTCAGTTGTTGTGAGGCAGTCAGTGTACGATGTCGATATAGCCCAGCGTTGCTCCGTGTACACACGCTGGAAAAGGAGTGGCAGTTGGGTTGAGTCGTTGTTGTATTATGCTCGTTTTATTTGTAAAATTTCGAGAAGAAATGTGTGCCGCACCAGGCTTTTATCATCAGAGGTAAGCTTGTGTTGAGCCGCCTTCGACTAAGTTCCAGAGGTATTAGCGTTTCAGAAAGCTTCTTGCACAATAGATTTACCTTTTTTGCGTTGCGTGTTTATTTCGGCGGGGTTGGAGGGGGCGGGGGGATAAATGAAGCACAATAATGTGAGACAAAGGACATTTTAACTCCTGGGTGCATTGTAGATGTTCTGTGATTGGAATAATTTGAAGCTTTTGACGGGAATGATCATTGTTAAATCAAATCTAGGTTTTGACGAACCGTTTGGGTTTCAGTTGGTTACGGACTGCTGAGGTGGTCATTGATGTCTGTAAAATGAGAGTGAAAGGCCAACACGGCTCATAAATGCACTGATTTCACAGCATTTGTAAAAGGGGGTGGGTTGGGAGGATTCTCGAATGTTTTGGGAATCGCTTTGACTGGGAGGGGGCTTAACAGGAGCTAAGATTTAACTTGACAACATCGAATTAGTTGCTTTACATTCTTGACAAATCCCTAAAATGTATCTCATTCATGTGAGCATTTAGTGCCAAGTAGGTGAATAACCAAAAAATAGATTATTGGGTTTATGTTATTCACCCTGGGATTCCATTCCTTTCTCCAACCACTTGGGCTTAACCAGACTGTTTGTAGTTGAGATGTCGTATTTGACCCAGGGCTGAGTTTCTGACCCCATATGTCTCCTTCAAAAAGGTCATCAACTTGAACACCATAAAGTTGCCTGTGTCTGCCCTGTTACGTGTTAGTTATAGAACCTCTGAGAAACAATCGCTTCACTATATACTTCACAAAGACTGATCACTTCAGATGGTGTCATTAACATAAAGAATACATTTGTTTATTTTAACATATGTGATGTTACATCATAACTGTTATATGATCAATGTGATTGTATAGCCACACCTCTTAAAGGTATACACACACAACATGTTATACCTCAGCCCATCTGCTGCAAAGGCCCTAATTCCACGTCTTTCTCGCCTCTTGACTTGGCTATTGCAATACAGATGCAAAATACTGGAAATAGGTAAGGCAGCTTTTATCAACGGGAGAAAGTTAGAGATGTAACAGGTTTTTTAGCAAGTACAAAGGCAGGGAAAGGGGGGCGGGAAATAACAAAATGCAAGGATAGGGTGGAAAGAAGGAGAGATTAAGTGGAAAAAGGAATGATGGTACAAAAAAGGAGATGGTAATGGGACAAGTAAAGAAACAATGAGGTGTAAATGGGAATAACAAAATCACTAACAGCTGCTGTCCAAAAAGATCAGGGTAGAGGTTATGATCTGAAAATGTTGAACTCCAGTTTGAGTCTGGAATGCTGTAACGTGCCTAATTGGAAGATGAGGTGATTTTTCTTGTGCTTACGTTGAGCTTCATTGGAACAGTTTGGAGGCTGTGAACAGAGAGGTTAGAATGGGAGTGGGGCAGCAAATTAAAATGTCAAGTGACCAGAAGTTCAGGGGCACGTCAGCAGGCTGAGGGGAGGTGTTCTCCAAAGTGGTCACCCAGGTTGTGTTGATCTCACCAATGCAGAGAAGACTGCATCATGAGTAGCGCGCACAGTGGTGTGTTTGGGGCCCTGGATGATGGGAAGGGGGATGGATAAAGGGCAAGTGTCACATTTCCGGCACTTCAATGGAAAACTGCTGTGGGAAGGGGAGGGGGTATTGGGGTGACTCCAGAGTGGATCAGGGTGTCGCAGAGTGAACGGTCCCTATGGAATGCTGAAAGGGAAGCGGAGGATGTTTTAGGTGGTGGCGTCATGCTAGAAGTGGTGGAGGATGATGTGTTGAATATGAAGGCAGGTGAAGTGGGATTTAGGGATAAGGAGAATCATATCGTTGTTCTGGGAGGTACGGGAAATGGAACGGGCACGGTCAAGGGCTCTGACAACCATGGTGGAGGGAAATTTTTTTTTGCTGTGAACATTACATTGTTGTGATATTTTGTAAATGCATTCGATAGCATTTTGGATGAGATTGTTTTGAGAAGTAGTATGTCGTCCTAGGTTTGCATTCATTCTAGTGTGCTTAAATAGTTTTTAGAGGATATCCTTAATTTTTGTGAATAAGAGGATTAAATTTGTTTGCGATGCATGGAATGACGGTTAAACTGCTATTTTCTGCCTGTTTTACTGACCCATTCTGAAAGTTTTGTGAAGCCTCATGTGATTTGGTTCAAATTTGCTCCATTTGCTCTGAGTGCATCACTGTATCTATGCAATTTAAAAACAAATCATTCCTGGAGTGGGCATCACTGACAAGGCCAACATTTATTCCCAATCATGAGAATGATGGGCTGCCTTTTTGAGTTGTTGGAAGTCAGTGTGGTGAAGGTGTTCCACACTGCTGTTATTTGTAATGGTTTGGCTACAATAAAAGGCTTGCTTGTTCATTTCAGAGAACAATTAATGTTGATGTGGGACTGGAATAACGTTGAGGCAGACCAGATCAGGATGGCAAGTTGCCTTCTTTAAAAGGAAATTAATGAGCTAGTTGGATGTTAATGACAATTCAGCAACTTAATGGTCACTTTTACTGTCGCCAGGTTTTAATTTCCAGATATTTTCAACTGAATATTACACTGCCATCGTGGGATCGAACACGCATATTTTGGAATGCTAAAAATAGAGACGCTGTCGAAGCTTTTCATCTTGCACTCATCAGGACAATCGCAAGAATAACCAATGTAAATCACCAGGCAATGCCAGTGTGATGCTAGGTATATAGGCCATATGTCCCTGTCATGCAGACCTGCCAAGAATGAGGCACGTTAATTTTGTTATATGAACATTGTTTTGAAAACTGTTGCTGAAGTGAAGAAAGGACTTGTTTTAAAAAAAAAAAATCACCTGGCCCTTGGCTGGAAAGAAATTGGCATATTAACAGACAGTGCTTGTGGAGACAAAGGGGTTACTTCCCTTATCCATTTTAACCCACAGTGGACTTTGAGTACCAGGAATTGAAGGTGAGGGAGCTCAAATTTCAGAATGACTGCTGGGATGGCTGAATCTACGAACAGACGTGGTCAGACCAGCGGGTCACGTGAGGAGCCTGCTTGGCAACCTGGTTTTTCTTAATTGTACAAACAGTTTGCTCTTGGAGAGACTGCTGTATGCCCCTGGACTGAAGAAGACTTCTCCTGTCTGCTCCTATCTCTTTCTCACAAGCCTCTGGACCCACTGAGGACACGTGAACTTCGAGAGAAAAGTCTCCTACATAGAACAAGGTTTAAGAATATTGGGCCCCAAAGAAAAGCAAGACCTACCTACAATCAAGGACTTTACAGAGAGCTCTAAGAGCAGTGACCAAAACCATCTTCAGATATTGCCTCAAACTTTTCCACTTTTATTTCTACTCTTTTTTTTTTTTTGTTGTTGTCTCTATCTGCATGTGTGTATTGCGTATGCATGCGGGTCTGGGCGCGTCCTGTATCCGTAGGCGTTAACTGAATTAGAGTTTAAGTTTAATAAATTTCAACCTTTCTGCTTTAAACCTAAGAAAGCCTGTCTGGCTAGCTTTTTTGCTTTATAATTGGAAAGTGCTGAACAAGGATTCACCAAGGGGGAACTAAAAAAAAAAAGTGTATTTAAAATTAAATCCTGTTAAGGTAAGACCAGGTGAAGGCTGAGGGGGAACCCGAGACCCCTTTCTAACCTGGTCGTAACAGACCCAAAGACTGGCGGATCGTATCAAGCACATGTCCCTTTTGCTGTTTGCAACGGGCAAGGTACGGGTACGGGCCGTACCCAACCATGCTTGCAAAACAGTGTCCAACATTAGGTGTGATTCTGTGATTGGATAACATTTGTTAACTAATCTTCAGTGTGCTAAGAATAACCCTGACAACCAATTTAACATCGTTAATAGGGCTCGCATTGTGGCGCATTTGCCAGAGTCAAGCTGCCTGCTTTAAATTTTGAACAAAGCTTGGTTGTTAACTGTCAGTCACTGTAAACCGGTGCATTTGCCATGGCAATGCCTCTACCAATCAGAGTTCACTTGCCAACCAGTCGGCACTCTTCTCATGCAGTTTAAGTTGTTGTTTTTCCTTATATTGGTTATTCTTGCTATTGTCCTGATGAGTGCAAGACGAAAGGCTTCAACAACCTGTCTCTATTTTCAGCAATACTCGAGTTCTGTACTACTAAAGGGCTATTTGTATTTTGGATTATTAATTCAGATCTCAATCACTTGTCCAGTGACGTGAGGACTGTATTACCTTAGCCAATTTATGTGACCCTATTTGTATTGCATGCTATTGAGATATTTTAATGTATTTGAAAAATGTTTGAAGTATGAAAAATACTTAAGCAGTAACAAGTAGTTTTGGATATCATAAATGTGCTCACGCTCAAATCTGTGGAAATTCCGTGTGTGCTGGAAAGTAGCAATTGAAGCCACGTTGGAAAGACAAAAATGATCAAATTTGGGCCACAGCAGGCTGAAGATAACTGGAGTGAGCAGTTGGAAATGAGCAGATTGATGGGCCAGAATGAGAGATTGAGAGAGAAATGAGGTGGGCCAAATAGAAGGTGGAGTTAAATGGGACAAAATAGCTAAAGCAAGAACTAAGTGTTCACAGAACAGATTCACAAATCTTTACAGCGTAGAAAGAGGCCTTTCAGCCCATCGTGTCTGCGCCGGAAGTGAAATGAAGTTTTGGTAGTGAAATTCCATGTGAGTAATAAATCCCTTCTCCTGTTAATTTTTTTTTTGTAATTCTGGTTGACTTATTGAGACTGTCCTCTATATTTGGTAGACTTGTAGTGGTAGCAAGATGCTCTCTGAAAATACAGTTGGAAAAAAAAAGTCATAATTTTGATTACCCCACATGGAAAAAAAATAAATATATTAGCTTGAGTCTAATCAAACAAATCTTAGTCGTTATTTTCTATTTAGATTTCTAGTGTCTCAAATATCTGGAGTAATTAATGAGTAAATGTACACCTAAATATTAGATAGTCATCGAGTTATACAGCACAGAAACAGGACCTTCAGCCCAACGTGCCCACGCCAGCCATCAAGCCTAACTATTCTATTCCCATTTTCCAGCACTTGGCCCATAGCCTTGTATGCTATGGCGTTTCATGTGCTCATCTAAATACTACTTAAATGTTGAGGGTTCCTGCCTCTAACATCCTTTCAGGCAATGTGTTCCAGATTCCAATCACCCTCTGAGTGATAAAATGTTTCCTCAAATCCCCTCTAAATCTCCTGCCCTTTAGCTTAAATCTATGCCCCCTGGTTATTGACACGTCTGCTAAAGGAAAAAGTTTCTTCCTATCTACCTTATCTACAGGAAAAGCTTAGCATCTGATATGCAATTTTTCTAATGTATCGCTCTGTAGAAACCATATTTCATTTATTTGTATGTCCCTATTTCATTGACATCACAATGATCTTGGTAGCTCTGAATCACCTCCTTTTGTACTTCCTGAGATCCATGAGACATTAAACCAAAGCCCCGTCTGCCCCCTCATGTAGATGCAAAAGATCCTGTGGCATTATTTTGAAGAGCGAGGGAAATATCCCTGGTGTCCTGACCAATATTTATCCTTCAGTTCACATGTCAAAAGCAGACTATAAATCAGGAAATTAGAGGTGTATATAACAAGGGTACTACAGACTGGGGTAAAGCTAATTCACACTAAGGTTGTGGAGGACAAATTCCTGGAATGTATACGAGATGGTTTTCTAGACAGTTTGTTGAAGAACCAACTCGAGAATGGGTTGTTCTAGATCTAGTATTGTGCAATGAGAAAGGACTAATGAATAATCTCGTTTATAAAGGAGCCTTTAGGGAAGAGTGACCATAATATGATAGAATTTTACATTAAATTTGAAAGTGATGTCATTCAATCTGAAACTAGGGTCTTAAATCTAAACAAAGGAAACTACGAAGGTATAAGGAGCAAGTTGGCTGTGGTAGATTGGGAAACTACCTTAAAAGGTATGACGGTAGACAGGCAGTGGCATTTAGATAATTAATATACATGGTTTACAACAAATGTACATTCCTTTTGAGGCACAAAAACCCAACAGGAAAAGTGATCTAACAGTCGCTAACAAGAAAAGTTAAAGACTGTTTTAGATCAAAGGCAGAGGCTTATAAAGTTGCCAAAAAGTTGTAAGCGTGAGGACTGGGAGCATTTCAGAATTCAGCGGAGGAGGACCAAGAAACTGATTTAAAAAAGAAGAGAAAATAGAATCTGGGAAAAGATTAGCAAAGACATATGTGGGCCCATTACAGGCAGAGCCAGGAGAATTTGTAATGGGGAACAAGGAAATGGCGGAGAAACTAAACAAATACTTGGTGTCTGTCTTCACGGAGGAAGAGACAAAAACATCCCAAAAATACTAGAAAGCCAAAGGACTAGCAAGAATGGGAAAGTGAGAAATTTATATTAGTAAAAAATTAATGAAACTGAGTTGATAAGTCACCTGGGCCTGATCTACATCCCAGTGTGTTGAAAAAGGTGGCTGTCGAGACAGTGGGTGCATTTGTGGTCATCTCCAAAATTCTAAAGATTCTGGAATGGTTTCTGCAGATTGGAAAGTAGCAAATGTAACTGCACTATTTTAAAGAAGGAGGTGGGGGGTGGGGGTGCAGAAAACGGGGAATTACAGACCTGTTCGCCTGACATCAGTTGTTGGAAAAATGCAAGAATCTATAATAAAGGATGTGCTAACTGGACACTTGGAAAATAATGGTAGGATTGGGTAGCGTCAACATGGATTTATGAAGGGGAAATCATGTTTGACAAACCGGTTGGAGTTTTTGAGGCTGAACCGAGCAGAATAGATATAGGGGAACCAGTGGATGTGTTGTGTTTGTATTTTCAGAAGGCTTTCGATAAGGTCCCACATGAGATTAGTAAACAAAATTAGAGCACATGGGATTGGGGTTAATGTACTGGTGTCGATTGAGAATTGGGTTCATGGATAGAAAACTGAGAGTAGGAATAAACGGGTCATTCTCAGGTTGGCAGGCTGTGACTGGTGAGGGACTGCAAGGATCAGTTCTTGGGGCCCTAGCTAATTCACAATCTTTATGAATGACTTGGATGTGGGGACTAGATGTAATATTTCCAAGTTTGCTGATGACACAAAACTAGGTGGGAATGTGAGTTGTGAGGAGGATGCTAAGAGGCTTCAGGGTGATTTAGACAGTCTAAGTGAGTGGGCAAAAACATGGCAGATGGAATATAATATGGAAAAATGAGAAGTTATCCACTTCGGTAGGAAACCTGGGTGTCCTTGTTCATGGGTCACTGAAAGCTAACCTGCAGGTGCAGCAAGCAATTGGGAACGCAAATGGTATGTTGGCCTTTATTGCAAGAGGATTTGAGTACAGGAGTAAAGATGCCTTGCAGCAATTGTATAGAGTCTTGGTGAGACTGCAGCTGGGGTATTGTGTACAGTTCTGGTCTCCTTACCTAAGGAAGGATATACTTGTCTTAGAGGGCGCACAACAAGGGTTCACCAGTCTTAATTCCTGGGATGGCGGGATTGTTCTGAGGTGAGATTGAGGAGGCTGGGTCTGTGTTCTTTTGAGTTTCGAAGAATGAGGCGTGATCGCATTGAAACATACAAAATTCTTAAAGGGCTCGACAGGGTAGATGCAGAAAGGATGTTTCTCCTGGGGGTGGGGGGGGGGACCTCTGGAACCGGGGACAGTCTTAGAATAAGAGGTAGGCCATTTAGGACTGAGATGAGGAGGAATAGTTTCACTCGGAGGGTGTTGAATCTTCGAAATTCTCTACCCAGAGGGTTGTGGAGGCTCACTCATTGAATATGTTCAAGACAGAGATCGATAGATTTCTACATGTTAAAGGCATCAAGGGAGATGGAGATAGTGCAGGGAAATGACGTTGAGGTACAAGATCAGCCATGATTTAGTTGAATGGCAGAGCAGGGTTGAGGGACTGAATTGCCTACTCCTATTTCTGATGTTCCTAACTAGCAATTATCATATTGCTGTTTGTGGCTGCTGCATTTCCAAAATTGCAACAGTGACTGCACTCAAGAATACTTCATTGGCTATAAAGTGGTTCGGGACTCCATGTGATCATGAAAGGTGCTGTCTTTTATTTCTACCTACCATTGTCAATGCAATTGCTTTGTGAACATGTTGGTTTCCAAATCTGTGCCAAGACTCTTTTCTGTGACTCCATGTTTGAATCTCTGCAATCAGGTTTCCAGCCCACCACAGAACTGAAGTGACTTTAAGCTAAGTCACATGGAATGACTTTGATCATGGTGCATTATCGCTGCTCAACCTTCATGCAGCCTTTGACATGGTTGGTCCTACAATCCTCTTTCTGATGGCTCTCCCCTGTCTTCCAGCTCAGGCGGACTGCCCTCGTCAGTTCCCATTGAGTTATCAATTGTAGCCAGAGTTTGTCCAGAAAAGACTTCTATTCCAGCCTCTGCACTACTAATTCAACCCCAAGGATCTGTCCTTAGCTCCTGCCTCCTCTTCGTCCAAGTGCAGTCCCTTGGTGGCAAAATCCAAAGGAGTGGCATCACCTTCAACATGCATCTTGAGACCGAGCTTGACTGTCCACATCGTTCTCAACAGTCTCTGCTATCAGACAACTTCCAGTCTTGGAATATGCTGAAATTTCCTCCAGTTAGACACTGAGCAGACTAAAGCCGTTGTTGGTAAAACCTTACTTGCATGTCTGTGTCACCTCCTGACATGACTATTGCATTGCTATCTTGGATAGCCTCCGATTCTCCACCCTCCATCAACTTAAGCTCATCCAAAACTTGGTTGCCAGTGTCCTAACCCACATCAAGTCACGCGCATGCATCCATTCCTGTACTCTGACATTGATTTCTAGTTCCCAAACATCTCCAAATTAAAATTCACGTGCTGGTGTTGAAATCCCTTTCCTGGCCTCACCCCCCTGTATCTCTTTAACCTTTACCAGCCCTGGAATCTCTTCCCTCCCCCTACACAATCCTGACAGTTCTCTGTTCTGCTGTCATCTTGCTTCTTGTGTTTCCACCTCCATCCTCCCTTTGCCCCACCATTGGTGGTCATGCCTTCAGCTGTTCAGGCCCAATGCTTTCTAATTCACTGCCTAAATCCCCTCTGACTTCCCACCTCTCTCCTCGATAGGCATTATGGCACAGACCATTTGGTCCATTGAGTCCACTCTGATCTCTTTAAAGCAATCCAGTCAATCCCATTCGCCTGCTGTACCATGTAGCCCTCCAAGTTGAAGTTCCCTCAAGTGCTCATCCAGTTTCCTTTTTGAGATCATTCATTGTCTGTGCTTCCACCACCCTTGCAGGCAGCAAGTTCCAGGTCATTACCAATCCCTGCATAAAATGGGTTCTTCCTCACGTCTCCCTGTATCTCTTGACCAAAACCTTAAATCTGTGTCCCCTCGTCCTTGTGCCATCAGCTAATGGGAACAGATTTTCTTCGTCTACCCTATCCAAACCTATCACAATCTTGTACACCTCAATTTCTTTTACTCCAAGAAGTATAGAATTATACAAAGTTTACGGCACAGAAGGAGGCCACTTGGCCTATCGTGTCTGTGCCGGCCAAAAAACAATCCACCCATTCTAATCCCACCTTCCAGAATTTGGTCCGTAGCCTTGCAGATTACTGCACTTGAGGTGCGTATCCAGATCCTTTTTAAATGAGTTGAGGATTTCTGCCTCAACTACCCTTTCAGGCAGTGAGTTCCAGACCCCCACCACCCTCTGGGTGAAAAAAACTTCCCTCATCTCCCCTCTAATTTTTCTACTGATCACTTTAAATCTATGCCCCCTAGTCACTGACCTCACTGCTAAGGTGAATAGGCCCTTCACATCCATTCGATCCAGGCCCCTCAAAATTTTGTACATTTCAATCAGATCTCCCCTCAGCCTTCTCTGTTCTAAGGAGAACAACCCCAGCCTATCCAATCTTTCCTCATAGCTGCATTTTTCCAGTCCTGGCAACATCCTGCTAAATCTCCTCTGTACCCTCTTTCATGCAGTTGTATCCTTTCTGTAATGAGGACTAGTACTGCGCACACAACTCAAGTTGTGGCCTAACCAATGACCTCCCTGCTGTTATGTTCGATACCTCGGCTAATAAAGAAGAGGATTCCATTTGCCTTAACCACCTTATTGACTTGTCCTGCTACCTTCAGGGATCTGTGGACATTCACTCCAAGGTCCCCCTCTTCCTCTACACTTCCCAGTATTTTACCATTAATCGTGTATTCCTTTGCCTTGTTTGACCTCCCCAAATGCATCACCTCACCTCACACTTCTCCGGGTTGAATTCCATTTGCCACTTTTCTGCCCATCTGACCAGACCATCAATATCTTCCTGCAGTCTACAGCTATCCTCCTCACTATCTACCACATGGCCAATCTTTGTGTCGTCCGCAAACTTCTTGGTTATGCTCCCTACATTTATGTCCAAATCGTTAATATATACTACAAAAAGCAGCGGACAGAGTACTGAGCCCTGCGGAATGCCACTGGAAACAGCCTTCCAGTCACAAACACATGTCCACAATTACACTTTGTTTCCTGCCACTGAGCCAATTTTGTATCCAGCTTGCTACATTTCCCTGGATCCCATAGGCTTTTTTTTTTAAACCAGTCTGCCATGTGGGACCTTGTCAAAATCCTTGCTAAAATCCATGTAGACTACACCAACTGCACTCCCCTCATCTATCTTCCTTGCTGCTTCAAAAAAATTCAATCAAGTTAGTCAAGTTAACAAATCGATGCTGACTCTCCTTGAATAATCTGTGCCTTTCTAAGTGACAGTTTATCCTGCGTCTCAGAATTAATTCCAGTAATTCGCCCACAACTGAGGTTAGACTGACTGGTCTGTAATTATTCAGTCTATCCCTCGCTCCCTTTTTAAACAGAGGTACAACGTTAGCAGTCCTCCAATCCTCTGGCACCACGCCTGTCTCCAGTGAAGGCTGGAACATGATGATCAGACCTTCTGCTATTTCCTCTCTGGTTTCTTTTAACAGCTTAGGGTATATTTCATCTGGTCCTGGTGATTTATCAACTTACAAGGATGCTAATCCCATTAATAATTCCTCTCTCCCTATGTTTATCACATCCAATACTTTACATCCCTCTTCCTTAACTACAGTATCTGCATTGTCCCCCTCTTTTGCGAAGACAAATGCAAAGTATTCATTAAGAACAATACCAACATCTTCCGCCCCTACATGTAGGTTACCTTTTTGGTCTTTTATAGGCCCGTCTCTTTCCTTCGTTATCCTCTTACTCTTAATATATTGATAAAACATCTTTGGGTTCACCTTAATTTTGCTTGCTAATTTTCTTTCATGCCCTCTCTTAGCTTTCCTAATTTCCTTTTGATTTCACTCCTCCACTTTCTATACTCTTGTCGGCTTTCTGTAGTATTACGTTCTCTGTGTCAGATTTTCCTTTTCTGCCTTATCTTACCCTGAAAGCTCCTTGACATTCATGGGGCTCTAGATTTGGCTGTCCCATCCTTTTCTTTGTGGGAACATGTTTACTCTGAACCCCTTGAATCTCCCCTTTAGAATGCCTCCGAGTGCTCTGACAATGATTTACCTTCAAGTAGCTGTTTCCGGTCCACTTTCGCTAAATCACTCCTCAGTTTAGTAAAATTGGCCTTTCCCCAATTGAGAACTCTAACTCCTATTCTATCCTTGTCCTTTTCCATAATTATGCTAAAACTGACTGAATTATGATCACTACCACCAAAATGCACTCCCACTGCTACTCCTTCCAACTTTCAAGCTTCATTTCCTGAAACTAAATCTGAAACTGCTCCCTCTCTTGTTGGATTTGCTACATACTGGGCAAAAAAGTTCTCAGTGCACCGCAAGAATTCTGCTCCCTCAATTCCTTTCACACTAAAACTATCCCAGTTGATATTGGGGTAGTTAAAATCCCCTACTATTACTGCCCTATTGTTCTTGCACTTCTCAAGAGATTTGCCTACATATCTGCTCTTCTGTCTTCCTCTGACTTTGTTTGGGGATCTTTATTACACTCCCAGCAGTGCGATTGCCCCTTTGTTTTTTTGTTCCTTAGCTGAATCCATGTGGCCTCATTTGATGAACCTTCCAACATATCATTCCTCCTCACAGCTGTAATTGTTTCTTTGAATACAATCCCCCCCCCTTCTCCAACGTAATCTTGTAGCTAAAATCCCTTTATCTCTGGAACTGTTCTGGTAATTTTCCTATGCACCCTCTCAAGGACCTTTGAGTCGCCTTAAATTAACCTCTTTGATCAAGCTTTTAATCACCCCTCCTCATATTTCCTTCTTTGGCTCTTCATCTATTTATGTCTGATTACTCCTCTAAGTACCTTGGGATGTTATGTATGTTAAAGTTGTGAAATGAATTCAAGCTGTTGTGTTCAATGTTATTGAAATGAACTGTTTCATGCTGTAACTTCTTGCGTTGTACCTGTAAGCGTTATTTGCCCTGTTTCCTCTCCCAACTCTTCCCAACCCTGTCAGAATAATCTGTATTCTGGTCCTTTGCCCCCCCACCAAGCTTTGTTAATGTACAAGAAAGCCTGTTTATGTAGTACAAGGTTAGTGGTATGTTCTTTGATAAAAATTTTACACTGTGTATCTGGAAAGAAATTTAGAGCATATGAAAATGCACTATATAGTTTAACAGTCACTTGGAGCCAGTGATAAAAGTGCTGTTTGGTCCAATATGATCTGTTGTGTATGGGCACTTTGTAAAGTACCATCCCAGGTACATGTTAAGTTAATCACTTATTATTTGTTATAGGTGACTGTCAGTTAAGTACTAGGATTTGTCCTTTTTTTTTTGTCTGATTACAATTCTATGTATTGGACGTTTTCCTATGTTAAAGCCACTGTGTACGCTGTTCAATAAAACCATGAGCATATGCTGACTAGTAGGAATGGAGTAACTTTCATAAG
Organism: Heterodontus francisci; assembly: GCF_036365525.1. NCBI lineage: Eukaryota > Metazoa > Chordata > Chondrichthyes > Heterodontiformes > Heterodontidae > Heterodontus > Heterodontus francisci. The sequence continues at coordinate 177,970,272 of NC_090372.1, read as the reverse complement.
AACATAAGAAATAGAAGGAGTAGACCTTAAGGCCCATCAAGCCTGCTCCGCCATTCAGAATGATCATGGCTGATCTTGGGCTTCAACTCCACTTTTCTGCCCATTCCCCATATCCCTTGATTCCTTGAGAGACCAAAAATCTGTCTATCCTGGCCTTAAATATATTCAATGATGGACTATCCACAACCCTCTGGGGTAGAGAATTCCAAAGATTCACAACCCTTTGAGTGAAGTAATTTCTCTTCAACTCAGTCCTAAATGACTGTCCCCTTATCCTGAGACTGCGCCCGTGTGTTTTAGATTCCTCAGCCAGTGGAAACAGCCTCTGTGTCTACCCTGTTGAGCCCCTTCAGAATTTTGTAAGTCTCAATGAGATCACCTCTCATTCTTCTTAACTCCAGAGAATATAGGCCCAATTTATTCAGCCTCTCCTCATGGGATAACTCGCTCATCCCAGGAATCAATTTAGTGAACCTTCGCTGTACTGCCTCCTATGTAAGTATATCCTTCCTTAAGTATGGTGACCAAAACTGCACACAGTATTCCAGATGTTGTCTCACCAAAGCTCTGTACAGTTGTAGCAGGACTTCTTTATTCCTGTACTCCAATCCCCTTGCAATAAAGGCCAACATGCCATTTTCCTTCCTCACTGCTTGCTGCACCTGCATGCCAGTTTTCTGTGTTACTTGTCGAGCGCACCTAAAAGATTGTTTTGAGATGAGACAATTATTAGCACTTGAACACCTGCAAAAGGTCAAGAAAGTCTCTGAGCATCAACATTTACAAATTTCACACCTTGAGAAAAAAAATCTGTTTTTATTCTAATGTCCAAAGTGAATAACCTTGCACTTACCCACTTTATACTCCATCTGCCACCTTGTTGCCCACCCACTTAACCTGTCTGTGTTTCTTTGCAGCATCTCTGTATCCTCTTCGCAGCTTGCATTTCCACCTACCTTTGTATCATTACTCACTGTCTCTTCATCTGAGTCATTGATATAGATTGTAAATAGCTGAGGTCCCAGCACTGATCCTTGTGACACTGCACTGGTCGCAGCCTGCCAACTTGAAAATGCCCCATTTATGCCCATTCTTTGATTCCTATCCATTAACCAATTCTCCGTTCATGCTAATATATCACCCCCAACTCCATCAGCCCTTACCTTGCCTTTTGTGTTGGATCTTATCAAATGCCTTTTGGAAATCCAGGTATACTACGTCTACTGGTTCCACTCCATCAACCCTACTAGTTACATCCTCAAAAAAACTCTTAATAAATTTGTCAAACATGATTTCCCTTTCACATTGGCTTTGCCTACTTTTCTAAATGCACACTTACTCTTGACATTTATTATGTTTAATTTGCTCAATACTGTAATGCAACAAATCGGAATAAACTTGTATGTGTGAGGTTTACTCATTTTGACGTTATTCTTGCACCAACATTCTAAACTTTTGCAGATGTTAAGTGGGCGGCGCAGTGGTTAGCACCGCAGCCTCACAGCTCCAGGGACCCGGGTTCGATTCTGGGTACTGCCTGTGCGCAGTTTGCAAGTTCTCCCTGTGTCTGCGTGGGTTTTCGCCGGGTTCTCTGGTTTCCTCCCACATCCAAAGACTTGCAGGTGATAGGTAAATTGGCTGTTGTAAATTGCCCCGAGTGTAGGGAGGTGATGGGGAATATGGGATTACTGTAGGGTTAGTATAAATGGGTGGTTGTTCGTCGGCACAGACTCGGTGGGCAGAAGGGCCTGTTTCAGTGCTGTATCTCTAAATTAAGTGCTGATAGTTGTCTCATCTCAAAACACTGTTTTCAGCACCTGAATAGTTCTCAATGCCTTATCTTTGCAGTTTGTAGCCATAAATCTACAATCTATCAAGGCTGAAAGTGAAGACAAAAGCACATTGCGTACTGATCAGAGAATTCCTCTACACTGATGATGCTGCGCTAGTTGCTCACACGGAAACTCAACTGCAAAGGCTCATGGACTGTCTCTCCCATGCCTGTAACTTGTTATGCTTGATGATAAGTGTAAAGAAAACTGTGGTCATGGGACAAGGTGTTGCATCCCCGCCCCTTCAAGAAAAAAAAGGCAAATATTTAAGTTTTCTTTCCACCAGTAGTCCCAGCTTTCTTTTCACCAATATTTCATGTCAGAGCCAAAAGCCTTTCTGGTAACCAGTAATGGTTATTATAAAGTGCGAAATTGAAAGGCAATCCATATTGTATATTGTATAAATCCTCTCCAGTTATAGACAATAAAAGCATGAGAGAACAAGTGAGCAGGTGACTCAATCCACTTTCATCATGACTTCTGCCAACCTTAATCTTTCACACAATGTCAATGTTTTGGAACTGATTTGAAATCTTCTGTGCACCGACTTTCTTTGCTTAATTGTGTTTTGCTTCAGTCTGTTTCAATCTGTTGTCTGGCTGCTCTGTTGCCATATAGAGCTTTTATGGTGGTTGCATATTCTGTCTTTTGCTGTGCTGGTCTCGACAGCTATTTTAATTGGATTCCTTTCTGCACTGTCAGGAGCTAGCTGTGTGTGGACTGTAACACTATTTGCAAGCCTACTTGCTTTATTGGGTCACTGGCTCCTTGACCTTGCTTCACAGATGCTGGAACTGATCTAGTAACAATTGGTTTTGCCTCTTAACAGGTCCAACTAATTTTGACTGTTAGTTGAGTCACCTTCTGTTTGCATTTGTTCTGAGTTCTTCCTCCTTGCTTGCTTTCTCCACATGCATGCACTTAATTACTGAAGACCACAGAGCAGAACGGTCAGGGGTTTCTTTGGCTGCTTGGGAATGTTGTAGGTTTTTTTTGTAGTAATTTTCAGTGTAGAAAGTTCCTAGTTTCGGGCTGCGAGTGATGGCCAATTGTTTCATGACTAGGAGGAGGAAATAAGTTGGAGAGCGAGGTACTGTAGCCTGTTCCTGCACTTGGCAGTGTCTATTTCAGTGGGCAGGGGTAAGTTTAAAATCCTGACGGGTGTTTCTTTTCCAGCTCTCTTGGTGGGGGTGATGCGTGGTTGAAGAAAATAAAAAAAAAAAATTAGCTGCCAGCTTGCAAAACTGACCTTTTGCGTCAGACAAGGATATATTAAATCGACATGTGCAGCAGCTGTCCAGAAACTATGTCTGTGTTTTGAAAGTTCATTATTTGTTGCAACGTAAAGCATGGTTAACTGAGTCCAAATTAAACTGACTTGCTTTTGTATAAAGCATTTGAATTCATGAGATTAACAATGTCAGTAGCATTACTGCCGAGCACCTCTAACGTGTTGAATTTTGACTATGATTATAAATAAGCAATTTTTCAGGTCAAGAATGTAGAGAATGCAACTGCCAATAAATTGTTTTAAAATGAATAGTGTGACAGGCAACTTGTTTGTTATAGAGCTATTGATTTACAGTTTGGATATTGTCCAAGTGCTGGGGGCATCATTGTCCTTGGGTTGATCTGCTACATTTTAACCAAGAAAATACTCATTTCTAGGAATAATTCAAACCAGGCTGAGTATGGTTCTGTGGAATTGCAGTTTTCCTTCCTTTAGCTCATTGTTTCTACAAATGGACCTATTTTGTGGATCAGTTGCTACACTTGAGACAGGATAGCAGCTAATATTTAATCTTGTGAAAGTTTAGTGAGAGGTTAACAGTGCTCAGTTACTTTCTTAAAAAGTGGGAGTTACCATTAGAGTATGCTATTATCAGGATGTTTGAATGTTGCAGATAGTTTTTGTGTAAAGTAAAATTATAATAGATGGTTAGATAACTGATTACAAACAAGATAACTGATTTTTCTCCTACTTGTTTTTTTATTCTTTCACGGGATGTGGGCGTCGCTGGCTTGGCAAGCATTTATTTCCCAGCCTAAATGCTTTTGAGAAGGTGGTGGTGAGCTGCTGCCTTGAACCGCTGCAATCCATGTGGGGTAGGTACACCCACTGTGCTGTTAGGAAGGGACTTCCAGGATTTTGATCCAGCGACAGTGAAGGAATGGCAATATTTTTCCAAGTCAGGATGGTGTGTGGCTTGGACGGGAACTTGCAGGTGGTGGTGTTCTCGGGCATCTGCCGCCCTTGTCCTTCTCGGTGATAGAGGTCACGGGTTTGGTAGGTGCTGTTGAAGGAGCCTTGGTGAGTTGCTGCAGTGCATCTTGTCGAAGGTGCACACTGCTGCCACTGTGCGTCAGTGGGGAAGGGCCAAATAACCAGATGCAAGCTTTAGCTTAACACATCATGTACTTGGTTGAAATGAATAATGGTGAGCTCCTGGGTTGAGCCTGAAATACAGGAAGAGACATTCCGGAAAGAGAATTGTTCATAAACATCCCATTATAAATCCAACAGAACAAAAGTATGTTATTGGTCAAATAGTAATAGCATCCTTACAGCTCAATTCAGATTACTGAAATTAAGATTTATTTATGATTATGACTATCAGAAATCCAAAATGACTTTTAATGAGCTGAAGTGCTTCCCAAATTAGATTTATGTTCTACTTCATACAAGGATTTGACTTCCAAATTAAACATAATTGTGTAAAGAAAATAAATAAATGTGTCATTTAAAGTTTGCGATCTACTTGATTTTTTTTTACTGCTGAGCCAATGGAAGAAATCCTTGGAAAAGAAGGGAAATAAATATTTAATTTTTCTTTCCACTCGTTCTCCCAGCTTTCTTTTCACCAGTATTTCAAGCCGAAAGGGTGAAGGGCAATCACATATCCTGTATTTGAACTTGTAATTTCCATCACATAGCCATTTCCTTTCCTTCCCCCTTTTGTTTTTTTAATTCAGTCTTTCACCTGCTCACTTGTTCTCTCATGCTTTGATTGTCTATAACTGGAGAGGATTTATACAATATACAATATGGATTGCCTTTCAATTTCGCACTTTATAATAACCATTACTGGTTACCGGAAAGGCTTTTGGCCCTGACATGAAATATTGGTGAAAAGAAAGCTGGGACTACTGGTGGAAAGAAAACTTAAATATTTGCCTTTTTTTTCTTGAAGGATTTATTTCATTGGCTCAGTTACAAAATATTAAGTAGATCTCAAACATTAAATGACACCTTTATTTCCTTTGTTTACATAATTAGGTTTAATTTAAAAAGTCAAATACTAGTTCTTTGCTTTTTCCACCGTTCATTGACAAATTATTTTGGGTGACTTTATTCGTGAAGTGGAACACCGTAAATCTAATTTGGGAAGCATCATTTAAGCTCGTAAAGTCATTTTGGATTTCTGATAGTCATAATTGTCAATAAATCTTAATTGCAGTAATCTGAATTGAGCTGTAAGGATGTTAATACTATTTGACCAAAAACATACTTTTGTTCTCTTGGATTTATGATGGGATGTTTATGGAAAAACACTCTTTCTGGAATGTCCCTTATTGTATTGCAGGCTCAACCCAGAAGCTCACCCGTATTCATTTCAACCAAGTACATGATGTGTTAAGGTGAAGCATGCAGCATATGGTTATTTGGCCTGAATATGATGGATTTATATGTCATAAGCCGCGCCTTTATATTGCAGAACAAACAAACTCCTATTGTACTTGTCTGGATCTCCACTCGGGTTCCGATACACGTGAATTGGTTGGGGAAGGTCCACAATTGATTGTGCATCTGGCTTGTTTAGTGTACCAATATGTGCAGGAATGTTATTGAATAAAAATGCTTATGCACTTATTTCTGAAGATTCTGTTGTGTACTTGATCAAATTTGAATTCTCAATGTTCACTGTTCGTGTGTTTAATCAGAGCCGTCCCTAAGTGAAGCTCTAGGATGATGGTCAATGAAGTTCATTTTTTTTAGCTGTGTTTGAATATGGAACATTTAATATT